>NW_009191975.1:0-30292 GCF_000690835.1 Fulmarus glacialis
AGACTCATCCCACCATGTTTCCGCGATGGTGAGTAAGTCGTAGCTACCATGCTGCACAATGGCTTCCAGCTCCTCCTGTTTGCCGCCCATGCTGCATGCATTGGTGTAGATGCACTTGAGCTGGGCTACCAATTTCTCCCCCGACATTGGCGTGCCGCCCCTAGGCTCTTCTCTAGGGAGCCTGGTTTCATCCCCTTCCCCCTTTGAACCTAGTCTAAAGCCCTCTCGATGAGCCCTGCCAACTCGTACGCGAGAATCCTTTTCCCCCTATGAGACAGCTGAACTCTGTCTGTCCCCAGCAGGCCCGGTGCCATGTAGACCTCCCCATGGTCAAAGAAGCCAAAATTCTGCCGATGGCACCAGCCCCTAAGCCACGTGTTGGTCCGATGAGTTTTCCTGTTCCCTTCAGCATTCCTCCCTGCCACTGAAGGGAGCGAGGAAACCACCACCTGTGCTCCCGATCCTTCCACCAATCGCCCCAGTGCCCTGAAGTCCCTTTTGATCGCTTCGAGACTTCTCTCTGCAACCTCCTCGCTGCCCGCCTGTATAATCAAGAGCGGGTAGTAATCGGAGGCCCATACCAGACTAGGCAGTTTCCTAGTAATGTCCTTAACCAAGGCCCCAGGGAGGCAGCAGACTTCCCTGTGGGATGGGTCTGGCCGGCATATCGGGCCCTCCGTCCCCCTCAGGAGGGAATCCCCTACAACAATTACCCTAGTAATGTTATTCTGCTACTTTAAACTGCAGTATGCAAGTCTGAGCATGTGACCACAGTAAAAATAAATCCCAATTTTTATTGCACTATGTGAGTCCATAATTCCCTTTTTGGAGTTCAACTAGTTGATTAACTTGTCTGTTTTGCCTCTTCTTCTATTCTGTAATGAGCATAATGATAAGTAGCTTTTAGGGGAGGCTATATAAAACAGAAGAAATTTCTCACTGTGTAGATCTTATTTACAATATTATGAGTGTGTGCAAAAAAGACTTATTCAGGTATAAAACCTGTTAGAAAATGCAAGGTGTTCAAGGACCATTGGAGCAGGTCCATAGAATTAAGAATACTACCTGGACTTTATTACAGTTCTACTAGAGATTAGTTCTACTTCAGATCAGTTATTAAATCAGCTCACACCCAGAAAAATCTTATAAGAACTCCACAAGTTGCTCAGGCGTGCAGCTGCCCCATGGCACACCCCTGATTCACTTGGCAGGAGTTCACATAAAGTGCAATGCTGCTTTATAGAGATTCGACATGCTAAAAAAAGTGATCATCTGTAAACTGTCAGACTTATTCAGATAAATATTAGATAAAGTTGTTAAATGGGAGGTTGAGAGAAATGTTGCTCATAAGAAAATGCTACAAAGTTTTTAGTGTGCACCCAAAAATATTAGCTAAGCTCTCAGATTTATTTTCTTTAAACATTTAATTGGCTGTCTGAAATTCCTTTGTCCTTCTTCCAGGCAATTATGTACTTTGGAACATTCATGTCTCCTTTGGAAGTAAGCTTACTCAAGAAGATCCAAAAGGCAAAATCACTTGTCACTGTGTACTGGCTAGAAACAACTCTATTTCACCACAGCTTTTTTGATTGGTAGTGTCTTCATACTGTGTGTTTAAATTTAGAAATAAATGCATGGTTTACACTTTTTAAGCTTTAAAACCTGGGTTTGCTCTTCTCTTGCATCCTACCGCTCACAACAGTTATCGTGCATTCGTTCTGTTTCTTCTAATAGAGAAGCAGCTCTAATATGAGAAAATTCAGCTTAAACCACAAGATTTTTCGAAGCTTGAGTACAATGTTTGGCCCCTGGGAGTCCAAAATGACAGACCAGTATTTGTGGACAGTTTATTCCCTGGTGAGATGAAGTCAACCAATAGTATTGCTGCTGTCAGCTGGAAAAACTGAGTTAAGCAGATGAAAATGCAAGTCCTACAAAATACAGTATTGTTTGTAAGGACTATTGCATTTAGTTTCTGGATTCATTCTACTAAATGCTTATTCATACAGTTTTGCCTGAATTCTGAAACTTTTCTATTTAAATAAAAGCA
Organism: Fulmarus glacialis; assembly: GCF_000690835.1. NCBI lineage: Eukaryota > Metazoa > Chordata > Aves > Procellariiformes > Procellariidae > Fulmarus > Fulmarus glacialis. The sequence continues at coordinate 2,051 of NW_009191975.1, forward strand.
ATTGTTTGAAGTTTTTAAAAGAACTTTATGAAAGACCTATCTGCCGTACTTAAGTAACATTTGCAATATTTCTGCTCTCCATCAGAGAAATTTGCCATTGCAAGGAGTCATATGCACAAATTTGGTATCTCATCAGCTGGCAACATAACAAAACTTTTTCATTTTTTAATATATTTTAAAAGTATGTTTTATTTTCCATTGTGTTACAAGTAATTAAAATTCTTCACCAGCTTTGAGTAACAGCAATCTCATTTTTCATTAATATTCTTCTAAATATTCTAAAAGTATTCTTCTTACTTCTAAAAGTAAGCTTATTATTCTTCTAAACTTTTTTTGGGGGGGAGGAGTTTATTTAGAACAAGTAATTACTAATTTTATAAACCCAGACAACTTCTTTCCAAGTATCTTTTACAGTGCCCTGTAGATATTGGAGAGTTTGCAGGAATGTCTGCAGCCACCAACTGGTGCTGTGAATCAGACGGGCATGTCACTCCCATCAGTAAGTCTTCTGAGGGTTATCACGTACCTATATTTGTGTTAATGGAATCTCAAAACTACTTTTTCCTCTCGCATTCCTCACATATGCAAGGCAGCTCAGCATTAAATTATGTCTACATTGAGCTCCGTTTTCACTCAGAGTACCAAGAAGGGCTTCTAATCTCTGAAAAATAGGTCAGCCAAAAACAGAGCTTCATGACTGGGACCCGCATTTATGTTGTTATGAGAACCTTTGTTGAGGATATTCATTTGTGTACAGAAGTATTTCCATATCATGATCTTGAAATACATCTACCCAAGTCATGCAAAGTAGCTTGCTTTTAAACTTTTCCTCAGATCAATTTGCCATGGAAAAAATAAGTACCCTGAAGCTTTTCCTAGATAAAATTTCTACAATAATAACCAATAAGGTTAAGTGTCTCCTGAGACAAAGGATAGCTCTTCACTGAATCCATCTAAGTGTCCTCTGCTTTCCAGTTCAGATTCTGTTATTTCATGAACTGATCAATACAGCAACATTGATATTTATGTACTTTGAGGAACTGGGCAATCATTTTTCTTTATTGGCTGAGTTATTTTCCTCACAGAAATGTTCTTACTAATAAATCCTCTTGAATTATGAAGGCAGTTATCTGAAACTCTGTAACTTATTTAATTGTTTCACCACATAGAACAGTGAAAATCCTTCCAAACTGATTAAAGAAAAACAGAGTTTGAAAGAGGAACCAATACATACTATGAATATTGTTTATGATAAAAGCATGTTTTTATAATAGTTTGCTTAAAGAAGTATAAGGAAATAGCTCCATTTTGCTGTTTTTGATACGTCCTCATTCTGCTTCTCCCCATATGCAGAAAAGACCTACTTCTGGTATTCCCAAAGATGAAGAAAACACAAAACATCAGAAAACACTAAACATCAGATAATAGCTTCCTATTATCTCATCAATCCAATCTCTTCTTGGGTTAAAAGGTAATGTTTCTGGTAAGACTAAAGGAATCCTCAATTTTTTGATGTTGTGAATTCTGCTAAAAAAGAAAAGATTAATTGAAAAATGTTTCCTTAAAGCATCTGTTGTTCGGCTTCATGAGAATCTACTATTTCTGCATGTCTGTAGATCCACATCCTTCACATACATTTCAAAAGTCACTTGTTAACATTAGAATAATATAATTATTAGGAGAATAAAGAAGTATTTACACCACTTATTCTTAATTTACAAATACTTTACTTGTAATTTTGAAACAAGAACAAGAACAAGAAAGAATAAAAAGCAAGACGTGAATGTATAAAGCTCTTTGCTTACTTGTATTTTTGAAATATAGAAAGTCTTAAGCATTCTGAAGGTCAAAAACCTAATAGTCAAGTAAATCTAACTGCTGGAAATCAGAAAAAAAAACCACAGGTAAAACCAGGAAAACGTAACACTGACATGCGTGCAGTTGCATCATTCATTTTATCTCTAAACTGAAGGAAATCATTAGAAAACTTAAGGAAGGATTACAAAAGTCATGGAAGCACTTGTAAGAAGCATATGATGTAGAAAGTAAAGAAAAAATAAATGTATGTAATCTGGGAAAGGGTGGTCACCAAGTGTCACTGATTCAAATGATATCAGCAAGTCGCAGAAAAAGTAACTGTGAGATACTGAAAATGGGTGAACCTGATAAATTTAATTTTTGTTGTCCATATGCTAGCCTCCTCTAAAGATATTATTTACAGTAGAAAACAAACAAACAAAAAATTACCACAAAGGGAGTATTTTGGCAAAGCTACCTCTGTCGTTGCTGTTCATGTATAGGTTACAAATGTTTCATGTGAAGTGTTAGTCAGCTTTGAAAAACAAACATCATAGAAGTGTTACATGGAGGTGGCCCTGATAATGATATTTCTACTTTAAACTGCTATTACTGTAATACCACAAGCAACAGTAAAGAATAGTTGTGGAACTGAATAACTATTGATGCAAGATAACCCTATGCTACAGGACAAGCAGAAAGTAAAATATAACATTATTCCCCTATTAACTTTCATTTGACTCTTTCTTTAAGGAGAAAAAAGAAAAGCAAAAACCTAAAACCCTAAAGAAATATTTATGGATGGCAAGTATTGTCATGACACAATTGTGCTAGATCAAATCAATATCAAACGTCTTATGTTAATAAACAAAGCCCTTCAATTTCTCCTTCACAACTCCTCATGTTCTCCACTGAAAGTTCATCAGGTCTCTGTCCTGTGGTATGCATCAACAAACAACAGATCTCTAGGACATTGGAGCCTCCAACTCTCCTTCAGAATTACTGATAAAATCCTGTTGATTTCAGAAGAATCAGAATTCAACTCTAAAACATTTTATGATATATAGTTCTGGTTGGAATACTTGTTATCAAATTAATCAATTATTTAAAATATTGATTAAAGTATTTTTAATAGATGCTATGGACAGAATACAAAAAAATCATGCTTGCCAACTTTGGATTTCTGATCAGACAAGTTATGTGGTACTATTTCTATTCCCTAGAGGAATAAATACATAATTACATCCCACATTTTTCTGTTTTAAGCTTTGGATATTATGGCTTACAAAAATTTGTGCCAATAAAATTATCATATTAATGTTGATGGATAAATAATCCAGAAGGGTAGCAGGCACAGACAAAACATAGACTAATGTCTGGTCACGGTCAATATGTAGAGTTTGACTGGCCTTTGAGCATATCTTAAGTGTGCTCTATCCAAGCAGTAGCACAGTTCAAGCATTTTCTGAATATTGTAGCGGAATGTTGCTGAACGGGGTATTATAAGCTATAGAGCAGCCATTTGGCTGTATTTTGTCCTGTGAATCTCAGAATTTGTACTCCCTTTTTCCTACCTGTGGGGAAAACACTGTATCCATGGAGTAGATAAAAACACTACAAGGAAAATCTACAAGATGAATCTTACAGATAATTTAACTGTTATATTTTTTTTTTTCTGTGACAAAGTGCTCCTTACCTTCAGCATAACGACCTGGGTGGCCATTACTGTCATTGTGAGAACAGGAATAGTATGAAAAAAGACTTCATGGCTGAATTCTCAAAGTCCTAAGACTAGATTCATTTGAACTAGGACTTTAAATGAGACATCTAAGTGACATTCCTTAGGTGAAGAGAAAGAAATTGAGAGAGAAATTGGTTCAGCCCACTTAAGATATGGGTGGATCTGAAGATGGATTGGATAGATTTGTGCCTAAATGTCTCGGGAAAAAAATCCATAAATCTCAATACACTTGTTATTACATGGAGTCCATTAATACTTGTGTCACACAGTCCTGCTGGACCAAATCCAGAAATTTTACCCTATTTATAGTAAATTTTTCCTCAATTACACATCCTTTGAATTTAATGTGAGGTTGCCCAAGTAAAAATGAGAGTCAGAAGAGAGTAATATCTGCAGGCTTTGCATCACTGATAGCAGCAGCACCAAATTTCTGAGAAGCAGAACTGTTCAACTGATTTGCTCTTAATTAAAATAAAATTATGTGAAAAATATTATTCGTTTTCACTGTTTCACAGACACAAAAAACAGCATTGATTAGGTGTCTCTAGAAAAGGGAAGAGCATGCTTTTCTTTTCTTCTCAGTTGTGCTCACTGTGCTATTGTCTTCAAGAGCTGCAAATAAAGTGTGACACAGTACAATATTAATAGTGTCATGAACTAAAGATTGTTATGGTATCCATTCAAGCAGGTGCCTTCACCACGAAGAAAATGCTTTGCAGAGACAGAAATTGAAGGTTGAATACCAAAGAATGATGGTTTTAGTCTTCTTGAAAGATATTCTCTGTTCCTCATGGAAGTCCTTTAGTAAACGAGGATTTCAAGTTGTGCCAAAGTTGTCACTGAAAGGAGGAAATTTTCATTCTTTTTCATCATTTACATGAAAAGGTGGTAAGTAAAAGTACTTTCATCTGTGGCATGAACGCAGGAACGATGTGAAAATTAAAGTAGATTTATTTCCTTGCAATAAACCTGGAGACTGAAAGCTGAATAAATATGAAACATTACAAAATTTTGAGAGAGATTGTAAATTTTGAAAGAATAACTTCCCAAGCTGTACTTTGATAGTCTCTTCCCAGTTCCAAATTAATGAGATAATTTTGCCATTTTTTTATAGCTGAAATGTATTGATTTATGAATTAGGAATACAGCAAAAAACATATTTGAATATAGATGGACTTCCACATTAGAATCTGTGCAGGATTGGATCTGTCAGTAGGTCTAAGCCCAATAAACCCACCACAGAAATTGATGAACTTCTCTGAACTTTACAAAAATACTTTCATCCAGCAGTATTATTGAAGTAAGTGGTAAAAGACATTAAACTTCGAATCAACATTGCAACACCACCCTTTGCCTCCTAGAAGACTCAGCTCTGACTTTTATGCCCATTACAACACAGGAAATAAATGTTCAATGTATCAAAATGAAATAAATCTGGAGAAATTAAGATTTTGGTAAAAGTAATAGTCAAGTCTCCATGTTCTGTAGATCTCTCAGAAGAAGTTGTGCCTCTCAGAAATATGGTGTGTTCTTAAAAAATATACTAGAAAATATTTTCATGGGTTATAGTATACACTCAAATACATTTCTGTTAGCTTACTTAACAAATGTACATTAATATGATATTTAAAGCTGATTTAATTACCTAAGTGTAAAACTAGAATATTTCTCTGTTCATGTCTTCAGTACTGGAAGCCAGAAAAGGAAAGACATTTGGAATGTCCAAAATTAAAATTCTTTATTCTGCAGTTCTGTTTTTATAGTTTACCTAAGTTGTAGTTCCAGTTTTTCTACTATTTTGTGTTTTACTTTCACGACATGTGTGGATAGCACTTTTATATTAAAGCAGAAGGATTTCTGCTAGATAACAGGACTTAGTGTTGCAATGATATTATAGTTAAAAAAATGATATTGTGTTTCTTGTGGCTGAGACAACATAGAGGTTATATTCATGTTTTAGAACATGGAACCTTCAGAGTTAGAAAAATAGAACTGAGCACCTTTAATTTTCTGTTCACTTGAACTGAACTGAAAAGGAACTTTATATTTGAGAGGTGTTGCAAATGAAGTCTTGTGAAGGCAAAAAATGTCTGGATAATCTGGAATCCATCAGAAATCTGAAAATAAAACCTCAATTCAATTAGCAAACATAAAATAAGTATTGATGTTTTTGAAATCTATTAGAACTTTATCATCCACTCAAAATTACCTAACAATCTATGGGATAATCATAAATACCTGAGGGCAATTCTCCTTACTGTCTGGATGATTCTTCATATTTTCACTTAAGCATAGGGATTATCAGTAACTATAGTAACACTATCATTTGAGAATGCATTTGCTTTCTGAATAATTTCTGGATATTTGTATACAAACTGCTGAACTGCATCTTTCAAACTGAATATGAGACTGTTCTGAATTCAAATCCTATGACAAGGAACAAAATATAATGCTTAAAACAAGAGGAAAAAGGTTTATGTTAACATAATTCTCCAAAATACACAAAGAGGCTTCTACTAAGAGCTTGTTCTTTTGTGCCATCTGTTCATCACTGTGCTTCTCCTTTGAATGAGGTTGCAACTGCCATTTTCATTTCAATGAGTATTCTGATTCTATAGGAAACAAATAAAAGGTTATACTGTTTATGAAGAAAGAAAAGCTTAAGTAAAATAAGCACTTTGATAATTTAGGAAGAAAGATGATGCTTATTGTAATCACTGTATCATAATTATTTACTTCATTGAGCAACGGTATTGTGAAATGCAGTTTACCAAATATGTAACTTTTGCTAGAAACTCTAAAAGAAATCAGAGTAACAGAACTGAGCAACTAACTGATAAGATCAAATTGTTTTCAATCGATCTTTCCAGCAAATTTGGCTAATACTGGGAAAAAATAACGGAGTTTTAAGTTGAATTCTTTGCTAATCTTTGCTAGAAGATGATAGAAAAATTCCAGAGTTGTTTGTTTAATTCTGTTTGTATTTTAAAGCACAATCTTTCAAACTACTCCAGAAAGATTGACTAAAGCACTGTAATCTTTCCTATATTACACATATAGATAATTTAATAAGCCTATATCTAGGATATCTGAAGCTAAGCAAGCTTTCTTAAGCCCCTGTTCTGCAGCAGTATCCACACAAAATTATCATTTCACACTCACTGCTTCTATCATAATGCTGGGCTCAGAGTACTGTAATTCATGGACTAATAATTCTGTAGAGCTACAACACTACTTTATTGCAAAGACTAAAAAGTGCCGTGCTGTGTCTCAAGGTTCTTCTACTCAACCAACTTTTTCCAAAGTTGCTAAATACAAAATAAATTATAAACCAGAACTACAACGATTTCATGTATCAAGTCAGTGGCAGTTCTAAAACTGGTAAACAAAACACTTAACCGTGATGAGTCTGAAGTGGGGACCCTCTTTTCCAGGCATTTTTGAGGTGTCTGTGGTGGGAGTTCTAAGATAAGGTTATCTATGGAATGGAAAATGGTACATCTATTGTCTCCAAAATAAAAATTACTTTTGTTATCCAAGAGTTTATTTTCTGAAAGCTCAGAACAACATGTGTCAACATGCTTCAGTAGCTGTCTTTCAGTAGCTGAGAACAGAATGAGATTGCAAAGTAGTGGAATAGACCAGGTATAGAGAGCACAGCTGTGTAGTTTTTATGAACAAAATGGACTTTTATTTCATTAAGATCAAGGAGAAAAAAGCTCAGGTTTTTTCTTTTCTTTGTTTTAATTTAGGAAAGTTTTAAAACAAACCTACACTTACGTGTTTAAAGGTCATAATAGTTTTAGATTTTTCCAACTGATCTTGGGCAATAATTATTGCTCAAAGCCTGAGTTTAAAAATAATTTTGCTACACCTAAAACTATTCTCAGCTTTCAGGTTATTTTCTTCAATCACGCATCCTGTTGAATCCTTCCCTCTTAGAACTGGGATGGTTAAGTTCTTTCTAATGAAGCCTATAAAACAGAGAGGAGCAGATGTTGCAGCTGCATATAATCACGCACGACTCTTACCTGAAGATAGTGGGATTCAGCCTCAACAAGTTTTACAGACCTCAATAAAACCTTTCTTTGAGGTAATGTCTTAACAGTGACATCCAGTAGCAGCACAGTGCCATGGAGGTCTAAGAGAGCAAACAAGAACTATGTAGGTTATTAATTTCCAAGGCAATATTAATGGGGCCAAAATTTTTAATTGTTTTAAGGTGGAAAAAGAAAAAATGGACATTATCTTGCAAAGGACATATAGTTATTTTGTCCTATATGCCCCTTTTCATGAAATTGCTATTGAAGGTTAATGACTATGCTTATTTTCATTTATCTCCTATGTGTTGTCTTGTCCAAACTGGTGCAAAAGCAAACTGAAAAGTACATTTCTTGGGAGTAGGTCTTGGTCAGCCCCTCCACCTGCAACCTTGTGTTTTCAAGGTACACAAAAATGCCCCTGCAATAGCCCTCAGTGATTTCGCTGACTACTCTGGCTTGCAGAGATGAGCATGTAGCAGCTGGGGCTGAACAGGAACAGAGGCACAGGACAAAGTTACAAGGTCCTTTACCAAGTCATTAGCATTTTTTCTCTTTTCCAGTGTATAACAGCTAAATATTTTTATCTTGTTAGTATTATCTTATTATCCTAAAAATAATAAATCTATATCATTCTTGTTTGCTATGATACCGTACTCTTAATTTTTCCCCATTATACATGCATGCATACAAATGCACAGGCACACACACAAAATGCAAACAAATCTACTAAAAATTATTAATATCCCCACCAGTTAAAACCCACTAGGGCCACCATTGAACAAGCTATTCCACAAACCTCTCTCCACCACATCTACTGTGATGTGTAAAACCACACCTAATCTTGCACACCCACTCCTGCACCCCAAATCCAAATATTAAGCCATGAACTCCTGTACCTGCACCAAAAGACTTCTTTCTTTTTCAAAACCTACAGGTGCATTGACTTTACTTGCATGACTCCCTTTGCAGAACTGTATCTATAACCAACACCTCCCCTTAATCCCTGAATAAGAGTATGCTGAAAAGCTCTCACAAATAATAAAATCACAAAACTTCTGCTCAAGGTAAGGAAAATATATAAATACTAGTTTTATGCCCAACATTTGTGCCTGACCCTAAGATGCTTGTCCATGTAGGACTTTCAAAGACCTCCCTGAGAAGACTGACTGACTGACTTTTGACTAATGGGATCCCAATTAAGTTAAGCCAGGACATAAAAGGACCTGTAAACAGAAATGTTCATGGTCCTCAACTCATCCGACCTGAAAGGCCATAAAAAGTCACCACCAGCCACAGAGAAAATTATTCTTAGCAATGCTTAAAAAAGATACAAACATTAAGGAGAAATAAGTTAAAATTTTTCAGTTACAAAATCAACAGAAAAGGAACAACATGGGGAAAAAACCATAGCTAACACTCCCCTCCTTCCCTCTCTCATTACCACCTACCACTTTCCTTTCACCTGCTCTGGCAGATTACATCCCTCACAGCACCAGAATTACAAAAAAAAAAAAGCCTTTTCCACCACTGGAGTGTATTTGGTCTGTCTCTCTGAAATACAAATATTCATGCTGTCATTCATGGTAATCACACCAGTGACAAGAGTAAAGGGTGAATGATAATGTTTGCAGAAAGTTTGCAAGTGAAATATAAGTTAAAAATACTCCTCATGGAGCATTTTTTTCTCTTTTGCTATTGTGAGGTGGTTTTAAAAAGCTGCAGTGAGCAGCATCTCAAGAAATACACTGATGTACAGCTGGACAACAACATCAGAGGAATTAAGGATATTCAGGTCTCTTCATAAGGACAAACTTATTTCCTTTCATAGAACTGGTGGCCACAGTGCCTTTACCACATGCAGTTCTCATAACTTTTCTCCAAAAAGCTTTCTGAATTAAATTCTTTTGCTTTTATGTTACACCCCCAAGTGCCTTTTCAGAAACACAGAGCCTTTTAAAAAGTATAAAAAATTATATTTCTCCTTAATTTTTCTGCTGGTAAAAGGAAGGTGATTCTTCTTTTAAACCAGAAGAAATAAGGTGTGCATGCACATAAGGCAACCGAAATGTCTGTAGAGGAAAAAGCTGGTGTTACTTTGGAAAAGAACAGGAAATAATAGGCTTAAGTTGCAATAAAAGAGATTTTGGTTAGACAGTAAGGGGAAAACATAACAACTCTGTAACTTTAGTTTGCTTACTTAGGTTCATGCTTAGTTCAATTCTGATATTCCCAACACTGTTTTACACAAATACTAAGAAAAAAAAAGAAAAGGTGAGATTGTGTTCTGGGTATAGGGTGACAGAAAGAAAAGCTTGAAAAGAGCAGTACGTGGGCTTCATACAGACATAATTTTCTTCACTGGGACTATTTTTATGGTTAACATTAGGTGGTGCATGATACTTCAGTTAGTACTGAAATATTAAAACTTTAATGCTATTGCATTAGTACTCACTAAACTAAGGAAAGCACCCGCATGGTTAAAAATAGTTATACATTTCATGCATAAGTAAGATTTTTTTAAAATTTGAGACAATTAAATAGTCTTCTTTTTTATGTTTATTTTTTTGTCAGTAGTTGCATTGTAGCCTTTTTGACAAGAGAAACCAAGAACAAAAGACAAGGCAGTTGTTGTGTCTCCTTTGTGCCATCTCTTATGAATCTAAAGTCAATTTTTTTCCAACAGTGGAAGCAGATCCATAGATGTAATTGGGATCTGGCTGTTTCCATAGCACTACATGGAGTCTCAGTTTAATGTGTTGCTAGCCTCTAGTTTGCTAGGACAGTGCAGGTCCCTCCCCTGGCTAAAGGCAGGATGTAAAGGTATTTCGCTGCTAAACGTGTGCAGGGGGCCCCTTGTGAGGATTGCTGCCCAACCTCTCTAAGTCTTAAACATGTCCTTAAAAAAAAAAAAACCCAAAAACCCACAAAACCCCACCATAAGAGCATTCTAGACTAAATTACATGAACATAATGTGCATAATCAAACATGCACATCAGTACAGGGTTTCCCATCACCATTGCTTATTGCTTAGTAAGATAAGAAACACTTAGTGGGATAAGAAATAAGAATAGAAAAATTTCTGTATTCATCTTTCTGCCTCAATTTCCTACCCTTCTGAGCAGTCGCCAGCCTGCAGCAGGAACCATTTCAAACTGTTTAAATGCCTTCTGAAGTTTGTGGTTTCTTTCCTGATTTGTGGAACTTTCTATCACATCCAATTGTTTTCTGACTTTGGCTGTCTAGTTAGATCGGGCTATTTCTGACCTTGGCCTAAGCTCCCTGTGTTCTGAACAGTGTTCTGAACAGTGTTTGTCTCTTAAAGATTCTTATTTGTTTTTCTTCCCTACCTGCCTTTTTTTGATGAGGCTTCCACCAGCGTACAATACCCAGAGGATCACAGACTTCTCTGTTCTGCTTTGGGTAACTTTCCATTGTTTCAAAATAAACTCTTCCCCACAGACAGAGAAGAGAACACTGGCTCTCCTGGGCTCCTGCTAACCCATCATCCCAACTTGCTTTTAACTACTGTCTCTGGTCTGGAGGGACACAGTGTAGTCCTCGCCAGCAATACTGCAGGCACTTTAAGATGAAAGAATCTTTAAAAAAAAAAAAAGCAGAGGAATTTTATAACAACTCTACCTCATGAAACAGAAACTGTAAATTGTGTATAGACAATTATTCAAATTATCACAGTCAATGAACTTATTTGGACTTGATACATTTTTTTTCTCCCAGTGGAACTATTGAGTTCTCTGGCAGGGGGAGTCCTCCTGGGACAGAAAATTATATGAGATCCAGATAATCTCTTTGCAAAAATCTCTAGGCACTTTCATCTCTCTAAGCTACTTTTATATGATGAGCTAAAATGACTGTGGCACACCATGCTAACAAAACACTCATGGATTTTCATCCTCTGCTCATCTTCTGTCCCAGATAGCAGAAGGGAGAATGAAAATAGTGCTGTGCATTTTCTCTCTGTATGGAAAGGGCTGTGCATAGTCAGTAATCTACAACACTAGTGAGATTTAGCAGTTTGTAGATCTGTATTTTGTTAGCATTTCTCGTCATTACTACAAAAGATTTACTAGTCAGGATTTGGATGGACCATTTTACTTTTCTATTGCCATGTAATGAAAGAAACTATGTTTATATATATATTTATATAAATGCATATATATGTTAATGCAAACCAGAACACATAAAACCAGAAAATGGATGAAGCATGACTGGGTTTTCAATCTGATTTTAATAAAGCAAGTTATAACTGACTGAGGGTTAGCTTTCACAGCAGACATTAATAGGAGTTAATATAGTCAAGTTACTCTGTTTGAGATCAAACCTTGCTTCAATCATTAAGACTTCAAATTTCATATGCTATCATACTCTTTTGCCCTTGAACCTCACCAGTACGGTACAGGCTGCAGAATGAATTTTAGTTGGAAAATTACATGTCAGTGAGCTAGAACTAGATCTCTGGTTCCATTTTACACAGAGGTTGAGTAAAAAAAAAAGAAGAATAATTTTCCCTCCTTCTCTGTGACTCTCTTTTCCCAGGAAAAGAAAACAAATAATACCTTGGTCTTGCCTTCCAAAAAGTAAACAAGGTGATAATAGCAACAGCTATTCTGTTAAACTTTTTCCTCATACAGAAGGAACTTTGGGATCCTGTAGATTTCTGCCAAATAGCTTTGCTTCAGTGCGACAATAAGGCCAAATGAATGCACCATAGTTAGTCCCTAACTCAGCAGGAGGGTACACAGAGCAAGGACACTGACTGGCAAGCGATGACAAATCTTGCGACAGCCCCCAGCTGGCGACTCTGCTCTTCTGACAGAGGTCAACAGCAGAGTCAGCAAGATAATGTGGGCCCGCTTGTCAGCTGCTTCAGCACAAAGTCCTTCGCTGGCAGCCTAAACCGAGACTTCGAGCTTTACATTTACACCTCTGAGGGTGAGAGTTTGTGATAAAGCTGAACTGATCTAATGGCTCACTTCCAGTAAAATTGGCTGTTCCTTTCTCCCATGTTCTCTCATCCTAGATGCCTGCTCCCAGCTCCTCCCTGCTGCTGACTCTGGCACTCATCTGACCTCAAAACGGGACAGTTCAACTTGCTTAGCCAACGGAAGGCTAACAAAATTAAAACAGGAATTCATGGCTAGTAGTGTAGGTGGCTCAAAAGAGGAAAGAAAACTGTGCCCATAAGTGAGCAAAGGAGGACTGCTCCCTTTGCTGCAGATTGGCTCATTCACATTGTGGAACCTCACCCTGTGAAGTGGAGTGGAAATGGAGAACTTGCCTCATACACCAGCTGCAGTGGGTAGTTACTGTCACCAAAAAGAAAGAACAAATAGTTGTGGATGGTAAGGCAGCCACAGCACAATCTGCTAGAATTAGCGTGCTGCCTGGGGTTATCCAATATTCAGATTACATTGGAGTTAGCCATTCAATCATCAAATTGCCGGGGTTTTCCACTGCTACGATCTAACTTGCTGCATCACTGTCGTGCTACTATCTAAAGCCATCAACACTTGAATTCCAACTGCTCCCACAAACAAGCCAGGTAGGATGAAACTAAAACATCACTTAGGTTTGTGTATGCTGTAATTATGAAATGCAATCACAGCATGTGCAGGATACTTGAATTAGCTTTAATCTGGCTATCACATCTGTTGAGATCAGTGAAACTGCAGTATTATGGCTTCTGCAGAAGCCATGTAGGACTGTCTAGGACCCTGCCCGCCTATTTGGTTGTGTTATGAATGTTTGCTGAACTCAGAGCACCTGAAGACCCCTTTGCACTTACCAAAGCTTAATATTAACCTAGGAACACTGAAATCAGCCTCAAAATGCAATACAGATACCATGTTCATTTGAACTCTTCCAAAACCAATTGCTGTTGTTCCCCATGAACTACCAAGAAATCCAGCAGCCCCATTTTCGGGTTCTCAGAGTTGAATCTGGCAAGGAAATCTTTGGGAGGCTTGCCTGCTTTCTACTGATTTTCTTCAGCAAACTAAAAGCATTCTAAAGAAATGTGCCAATTTAAACCAGTTGACATCACTGGACAAACAATTTCTGACTAATTTCACGTCTCAGATTATTTCTGTTAGTTAACTGTCATTTGGCCCTCTCTTGCAAGAATAACAGAATTATCCTCTTAAACACAACTTCCTAAGTGGAGTAACTGCTTTGCATTGTGTTTGTTCTAGATGATGCAGATGTGGTTCTGGAGCTCAGAACACAACACAGCCTGAGTCCTAGGATGCAAAAATATTGCCACGGAAAAACATAACAAAAAACACGAAACATCACTAAAGCCGAGTAGCTCTTGTTTTCATTTAACTGGCAACAAACCTAATTTTTTTACAAATTTACAATTCTCTGTTTTGGATTGTAACCAGGCAATTAAAGCAATATTTGCAGGAAGGGGGAGAAAAAGAGAAGGCAGGCAAGTTTGCATTAAGCTTCTTGAGCTTAAAACATTTCTGTTCTGTTAATTTCATGTCATTCAGATGCTCACTGTGAATGTCAAATACTGCCACAAGCTAGAGCAGATCATTTTCCGTTCATACATCTCAGCCTAGCTAAATGAAGGACCAAATCCATGTCAAAGCCTCACATCAATTTTGGTTGGACCCTGTAAAGAAGTTGCGTGCATTTCTGGTTGAGTGTCATCTCCTAATCCTAGGATTAATTAGGTAGAATGTTGGCACACAGGGCCTGGGTGGAGCTGGAAGCTGCTTCTGGAGGAAGGACCTCATTTAAAGTGACGAGAGTGCCCTCATAATAAATAGAAAACGTTAGAGGAAACAGCCTGGCCCAGGCTAACATGCTCCGGTTAGCTGTCTGCACTTACGTCTCAGTGAATTATGAAGAAATAAAAGACCTGCGCAATATTAGCCTCTTCATTTTTCTACTAAATTACTCTACCTAAAGAAAAAAGACTGCAGGCTTCCTGAACACTTTTGTCTCAGGCATTTTCATACCTACTTTATAGAAGGGCATGACTCATGTGTCCTTCCTACAATGTCTGTGTTATATATGACAACAAGAAACTATAGCAGAAGCACTTTTACTTTAAAAGCAAAACAAATTCAGATTATTTGAAAAAAACATTCTATAAAATTGGTTCCCTTCTTCAAGAAATCAGAGTATTTAGAATTGTCTACACAAGAATATATTTTCTTCCTTCCATTTCAATATAATGAAAAATGCAATTATTCCTTTCTGTTACCTGTGCAGGCTGAGCAGCTGAGTATCTTGCTTTATCTCTCCAAAGAACAAGAGACAAACATCAAGTGGATACAGTACAAACATTGCTTTGTAATTACAATTTTAATTAACAGTCAAAAATAACCAATAAGTAGCCAAGCTAGATATACATAAACATCCCTTTGCTCTTGAGATGTACAGTTTAAAGTCTTAATCAATATTGTTGATGAAGATTCTATGAAACAAAACCTGCTGCAGTCAGAATCCAGCTCTTCTTTCTGTTCCAAGGCAGCCTTGGGAAATCTTATTCTCTGTGTTTTAGTCCCCTTGTTCCTCTCATATCATGGGAATAACAACAGTATTGGTAAATGAGCAGAAGTTTTTAACGATGTTTGCATAAGTATTTGCACCCATCAGTTCCTACCTGCTGTACATAAATATGCTTTGTCTCCTATGATACGCTACCGCTGTGAACATCTGTGTCAGTACAGTATTTCAGGAGAATGTATCAGGAGCTGGATACCACAGGAAAGAGTAGCAAGTTTAAGCTGATATACATTAAAATTATGAAGCAAAAAGTCACTGCCAATAATTTATATAACCCCTATATGCCAGTAATAATTATCTTCTCAGCAAGAAATTTCCAAAACTCCAACCCTTTTTCCTTTAACTTGTACACTGTAAATAGAAAGGTGTATGAAATAGAATACAAATCCAGGCATGTTTGTTTTAGCAGCAATAGATCTCCATTTAGGCCTTCATTAATGAAGCTTTTTTTCTTGGTTTGTTGCTGCTTCTCATTTTCTTCTTTATTTGAGACCTTTTTTTGGTCATTACTTGCCTCCTATATTCTTCCTTTAACCAGTCGTCAAATGTTCCCATAGAAACATCTGGTTTTCTTATCTGCCACACTTTCTTTTATACTTTATTATTTTCACATTTGTTTTATGTTTCTCATTTGCCACATTTTCAACCCCAGATCTCAATCAAAAATACATTTTCTATAGTAACTTACTCATCTAGAGATGTAAAGACATCGTTTAATTATTTCATTTCAGTTTTTGGCGAGATGACAATAAGAGCTAAAAGTGTTAATCCCAGGCTTTCAGAGCCCTTGCAAAATTAAATATTAACCATGAACAATAAAACAGATCAAAGAATAATGTACATAAAAGCTCACGATCCACTTAATATTAACCTGCAACAGTCAAAATAATAATAGAAAAATGCAGTTGTAATGAGCGTAATATTTTAACTGAGGGAATAATTTATCACTGGAACAATTTACCAAAGCATGTGATAGATTCTGCACTGTTTGAAGTCTTTGTTACTGAGCTACTAGTGTGTTTTACAGGATATTTTAGCCAGACACCTTTTAATGAGTGGCTTAGATTCATGAATCACAGGAAAATCTCAAATGTTCTTAAAACCTGTGCAAGAAAGAATTTAGAAGAGGAAGTCTTGCAGGCAAAGCATTCACTTTTCTTAAATTACTGTCTTTAAAACAGTTTGACTGCTTACAAAATCTAGGAAAAAGATCTAGAGAAGAGTGAATGGGACTTAGCAGGATTCAGGGATTTTCCAGACCCCCAAAACAGCTGGAAGAGGCGTTGCAATTGCAAAGGCCGTGCAGAGAAGTCTTCACAGCATAGAACAGCCTTCCTTCTTCTCATGGTCCCTTGCAGCCCAAAGGGAGAAAATACAAGTTGGTTCAGGGAAGATGTAGTGAACAGGGTTTGGAGAAGGGGCTGGTAGAAACAGGCAGACGCTACAGTGGCAGCACAGATGTTTCTTGGAATACCATTCTGTGCCTGCCAACCTCCAGATAGTTTTACTAATGCTTTGTATTAAAGCAGCAGACTGACAGCAGCATAGATTACAGCTGTCAGAGATGGCCCCGTCTTTCTTGTTGCTGCAGGGCTTGTTGGAGGGTGATGCTGCATTAAATCTCTTCTGGGAGCTTAGTCTTTAAACAATATGCATACTACTAAAGAGCAAAAAAAAATCAAATATATTTGTAAAAGGGCTATGTAGTTGCCTATGTATAATATAGTATTCAGCACTTGTACACATAGATTCATTCACACATAAAATTAAGCAGCATATTTTTGGAGGGTATTGTCTTTCCATTGCTTTTATTAAAAAGTTGAGATTATCTTTAAATCTTGGCACAGTCATGTCTCCAAGGGTATAACAAACACTTTCTTCTTACTCAGGGACTCACCCACCACTACAGCATAATTGCTAATAGAGTTCAAGGAGACTTTCTGTTAGATACTAATAAGTAATATGAATTTATCCCCCACCAAAAGTTATAACAGCAGAGGCTTCACCTTCTTCTGAAATTCACTAACATAACAGATATGTCACCTAAATAAGATTACTTAAAGAATGAGATATTTTACTGAAACCCTTATGAAAAAAGCTAGCTAAGCACCAGATTTTTAAGAGCATTTAAGGACATGGAGATGCAAACAAGCCTTTAGGGAGGTTTTTTTTCCAAATCATCTCATCCTCCATCAGATCAGTGGATGTCAGATTCCTTACGGCAGGAGCCATCAGCTGGTGAGTTTTTAAGCAGCTCACAAGTAGCTTGCTTACAGCTCCCTTGGGTTGCTCCTCTGCTGAGGTGGTGACACACAGTCAACAACAGAGCTGAGCTGACACAGAGACTTTTGGGTAGTTTGCATATTTGGCTCTTTGTCTCCCACTAATCAAATACTCCTACACTTCACAGCCTCCTCAGCTGAGGTACGTGTCTTCTCACAGGGTTTTGATGTATGACACCTGGGTCAGGAAGATTGGTCACCTTTGCATTTAAATGGTTTTCAAAATGCAACTAGGGTCCCAGTATATCTGTGTTCCATGTTTTCCTTGTTGGAAGCATCCTGTATTTTATATACAACACCCTGCAAGCTTGGTATATTCCCTGGAAGCTATGTCAATTTAGCAGCGAGCAGGGCAGGCTGCATCACACGCCTTGCCCCGCCCCAGTTTCCCCCCACCCCCAGCATGCTTAGAATACATCTGGCTTTACTCAGAAAACTATGAAAAAACAGTAGGTTGGCTATATGTCTGGACTTCAGCTGGTTTTGTAACGGAAGCTGTACTGGAAATGAACTGGAGTACTTTTGTGGGTGAATCAGCCTTTTACAGGAAAACTTTCTCTGAGAGGCGCTTGCACAGTGGTTCAGGGACCCTGCTACACCTCCAGAAATAAGTTCTGCTGGATTTATGACAACAGTGGTCCTGGCTGCCCCACCCAATATTTCAGTCTGGGGAGTGCAATATGACTACATTAGACAGTACCTATCACTCTTCCATATGCTGTTGGTTATAGGCACTCTCATGTCAGACCAAAGTACTAGTACACCCTATCTTTTAAAAAGGATATTTTACTCCTGCAAAGGTTCTCAGGAAAACAATGTTCTCTGGAAGAAGATGCCTCATCACTGTGTTGAGGGTACGTTTGCCGGTTCTCAAGTACATCTCCAGTACAGTCTCCCAAAGGCCTTGATTTTCTGTGGAATCACCAGCTCTTGGCTCAGATGCCACTTCCCTAGGACAGCCTCAGAAATTTGGGTTGAAATCTTTTGAAAAGCCCATTTATTAAAGAGAATTTGTCAGGAAATATGATACTGCTGTAAGCAACATGCTCATTCCTTGTGAACTCGACTGCATGCCTCTGAAAATGGGGAGTCAAACTTTCTCTCCAGAAAATTCCTAAAGATAACACATATCCTCTGCAGAAGTATAGCGACATCCCATTGCCATACAGACACAGTAATCCTTTTCTTTTCATTATTAGAAAGTTTCTTGACCACAAAATACTCCAAATTTCAGTCTGAAGTCCATAGATCTATATTTAGCTGCTGTTTCACTTCTTTTAAAAAAAAAAAGTTTCTAAAAAAGTCCGTAATCAGGTTTAAGACTGTTTTGCAGACTTCAGTGGCTTCTGTAATGCAGAGGGCTACAATTACTGTGGCTAAAGCAAAACATCCTCTTAGAAAAATCATCTGCTTTTAGTGAGAACAGATGCTTCAAATTGACTTTCGGACTGAAACATAAATTCCTCTAAATCAGGGTCATGTTTGACTGTAGGGCAGCTGAACTGCCTTGCCATTGCGTATGGAGGGAGTATCTGGAGATAAGCTTATTTTGAAGCAATGATGTTTTGTTTTCCAGAACTATATTCAGTCTGTGGGGAAATTTTTCAAATAATTCTAGTCATTTGGATGAAGTGTTGTCCATTTATCTGAGTAAATATGCATTAAGTGCAGCAGTTGAATGCTGTTGGAAATTTATATTCATTTCATTCTTTTTTTTGTTATCAAGCAATGCTTCTGTAAACAACCGAGGTCCTATCATTTAGTTTAAATGATGTTAGATGCTGTGTGAATTTAAAACTAATGCGTTGGTTAGACTGATCAAAATACTATGGCTCCAGTGTCAAATGTTAATGGCCAAAATGAAGGGCACATATAAGGGAAATACTGTTAAGAAGCTTAAAATAATTTGAAGTCTGTGTAACAGACCCTATAATTTTTGTTTCATAAATCACTAAGTCAAACCTACAAAATGCATAGTAATGAAAGCGATATTTTTTGGTGAGACTGCAGTAAAAAGAGATACTGTTTTAAGGACATTGTGTACCTCTCTATCCTTAAATAGTGTTGTCTTATCCAAATATCTCAGCTAAAATATCTCAGATTCCAAAATAGAGTTAGAGACAGCTGCAGTACCCTGTTGCAATCACATTAGTTAAGAAGGTCATACTAGCTTTATCTTGGGGGCAAAAGGATGTGCATGTGGTTTATATTGGAGACAGCAGAGCACTGCATTTTGATCTGCTTTTGTAAAAGAAAAATGATATAAGTGAAACTTGTTCAAAGTAAGCTGTTGCCTCCTTCCTATTAACATAATTTTGATATATTTTTGTAAAATGCTAATGAGCAATAAATGACGTATTCATTTGGAATAAGAATACCCCAACTCCTGCTTGAAATGACGCTATGTCCCCCATAGAGAAAAGTATACACCTGAAACAGTGGTACCATTTCAACAATCAAATTGAGGAAATTCCCTGGAACTGGACTTTCATTTAGCCAAGGGCTTCCCAGTGGGACATAAATTTTAGCAGAAAACAATCAGTTATTACTCATCCCAATCAATGTGGTTCCAAATACCTCAAATTCATTTTTTATTGTTTGTTTTCCAAGAATCAAAAAAACTTGCACAATCCCGTCAGTGGCACTTTACCACCAAGCAGCAAAAGTGTTTGGAGTTGGTTTTGTAATAGCATGGTTACATGGGCTTGTCCTTAAAGCAGAAAAGACCCCATTATCAACCAAATAGTCTTGACAGAGATGTACCACAGTGGCCAGGTTTTCTTTTTATTTATCTGTCTATCATCTATGTATCTATCTATCTATTTTATTTATTTACTGTGGTTTTCCACAGAAAGAAGAAACGTTCCATCTATCTGGCTTACATCTCACAGACCAAGTCAGCGTAGGACAAAAGGTGACAGTGTTAAGTCACTTTCTTCACAGAGCAAAGAAAAGGAAGATGTAAAACAGATGGACTCTTGTCTTACCTGACCCAGAGCAGCAGAAGTGGCTTTGCCACTGATCTGGATTAGGGGAGTATTTTACTGCTTAAGACTAAGGGAAAATGGTGAGATGTCGTGCAAGACCTATTCCAGGAGTGAGGCATTAGCAATTCTGTAGCCCCTACAGAAGCTGTAGGAGGGGACAAGAATGACACCTGTAGCAGCAGCAAAGTTACATAGATGTGTTTAGGGATGCTTTCATTAAATTCAAAACTACTTTATTTTTTTAAAAACAAATCACTATTTTAATTATGCTGCAATTGATCCAGAAAGTGAAGACAAAACATACAGAAGAAGTTCTGCAATCTTAATCCTGAAACATTTCCAGATGCACACTTTATTTTAATTTGCTGCCATGCATCTTTTTTTGGATATCTTCAATAATTGTTTAGAGTAATTTCTCATACCAAAGAGAAACAATATATACCCTTAAAAACCCTGATCTCAGTTTACTGCTTTCATTTAAGGTTCAACTCATCTTTACACAAATCAGAAGACTTAGGAGGTTACCAGGAGGTAATGAAATTTCTTTCCATCTACCTCTCAGCTCCAAGCGAGGATCAGGTTTAACATAGTGATATATCATGATATATTTAGGACTAGTGACATTCACAACCATTCTCCAGATGTTTTAAGACCAAAGTAAATAGGCTGTAAATAGGTTTGATTTAGAGTCCTATTGTTATGAGCCAGTGTATTTCACAGTCCTATTCATAAATGTAGCAAAGTGTGTTAGCCCTCATTATTCAACTCAGAAGGTTGTTGTCGTCCCCCCAGGTTTGTTATTCTGGTCGTCAGAAACCTGTTTCTAGCCTAGATTTATTCATGACCCGTGTGTACTTATTTCTTTTTGTACCAGTATTACCTGTTGTGTGTTTCTTCTCTCTCACAAGTGTTTATGTCCCTGAAGGATTTAAAAAGAACAGTCATATCCATTCTCAGTATTCTTTTGCTAAAGTACAAAATTTAGGAATGGATCCTCTAAGGTATTTGTGTGCCTAACTCTTATTTAAGCCTCATATTCCCACTGAAACCAATTACTTCAGTGGGCATTAGGCTCCTCAGTAGGAGTTCAGTGTCTAAAGGACTTGGAGAGGCTGAACTGAAGCACCTCTGCTTTTCTTAAATTATCTTACTTGAACATTGACAACACAGCACCAAAAATAATATCTTCTCAGTGCCTTATCAAAAGCTATTAATTTTCTCCCAAGTCTTTAGGTTAATTTTGCCTTTATCTTGGGTTAACTTTGCCTTTTTACAGGCTGAATTGTACTTGAGGTACTCTCTGTGTCAAATTAGTGTAATCAAGCCTTTCTACCCATAGTCATTATCAGTAAATGATCTAATAGTAAAATTATTGTTACTTGTCTTTAATTGCATACCTGTAACTACAACATTTCATCCAAGTTCAGCTATGCCACTTGAGGACACTCAGTTCCTCCCACACAGTATTTAATCCACTTCTGACAGCTTAACATTTCCAGAGCTTGATGTCACCAACAAAATTACTATACCTCTCATATATACCTTATATATATTACTATACCTCTCACCATACCTTAGAGTGATTTCTGTATCTGAACATGTCACTCTGAAGTAGTGGCTCTCCTGGCTGTCCCACGCCTGCAGACCACCTCAAACGTTCACAACTCTGCTGCTATCTGAAGCCAGCCAGGGTCAAGTTGTAGCTGCTCTGTTTTAATACGGTAACAAGATGTTAAAGATTTATCTGCATCAGTCAAGCAAAAGCATTTAAGTGTCACTGTTGTCTTTATAAAAGGTTAGAAAAATTGTGGCTTCATTAAAATACAAATGTAAAGTGCACTTAAACACTGACCAAGTTGTTACGCTGATGAAACTTAATTACCTGTTGTCCAGGAAATGTAACATGCTGCAGAAGAAAATCAATTGCTGAGGCATAGTCAACACTGTTCATGCATTAACCAAATGCACAAACTGGAATGCTAAAGGACTTTCATTCTGTCCTTGTTTATATGATCATCACAAGAAAAAGGAAAATATTTGTGTACTGGTCCAAAGAACATTTCAAAGAGCAGTTTGAATTCCTACTTGAAAACACATTGCAGAAGAATTTGCTTTTGTGTTTAATGTGATAAACCTGTGTTGCTTCCCTCCTAGTACTTGCCAGTGAAAAATCTCTGGTACTTACAGTCTCTCCCTGCCACTTCCCCAACTGAGTCCAAGTCACAGTGAAAAAGTGTTTCTTGATATTCAGATGTAACCTCCTGTGTTTCAGGTTGTTCCCATTGCTTCTTGAAGGATTATGAAGGATTAATTGATCTAGGGGTTTGGGGGTTATTTGGGGCGGGTGGGGGGTATTGGTTGGTTGGTTGGGTTTTTTCCCTGCTATTGAGACATCAAAAGCATTATGAAATTGATTTGCCCTTCAGGAAAAGAAATGCGGTTTCTCTTGAGATGCAGTGACAAAATGTTGGCTTTCTCGGTGTGTGATCATACCTATAACTCCATACAGGTTTACAGGACTTGTCCTGGAGGTAACTTCTTGTATCAGCATGGGGTAACCTAGGAGGATTTCAGGGGATGGTATAAGAACCAGTGAACAGTGAACAAATAACTCCCCTTGTTTATTCTGTTACTCTCTCCCACCGAACACGGGTAGGGACATTAATGAAATGTCAACAGAGAATCTCTGCAACATTTTTGCAAATGGAAACAGTGCCTGTCTTTGTCAACTGCTTTTCTTTGTTACTACTGTTATATGTCATGAGTAATTAATTTTAAATTTCTTTAACACAACCCCTAGAGCTTGGCCTAATAATCTTGAAGCTAGGATCCGTTGAATAGATTTTAGATGTTTATATAATAGGGACAAAATAAAACAGAAACTTATTTGCAAGTCAGTTTATGACTGTTGTAACTCCATAAAGAAAAATATATTAAATATCTTAAAGCTCAAACCAAAAGAAAATGCTGATGCACATGCGACTTTTTTATTTTTACATTGGTTTCATAATTAATAAAAAAAAAAAGTTTTGATTGTTTTAATAGTGTTTTAAGCTGGCTACTAATAAATCTTGTGGATAATTAAAGTATATTGCAATCACTAAGTTCCATATGAATTTTAGCGCAAGTAATACAGCAGATCTTCAGTTTTATTCCCGCCCTCCTTTCTCCCTCCCCCCAGTTCCTTTCCCACTCAGATAGCTTTTAATGAGCTCTCACCATTTGATGACTGCAGGAGACTGATATCTCTTTAATAAAATAGCATAACTGCTGTTGTAAGGAAGGCAGAACAGATTAAACTGAAAAGATTTGCAAAGCTTTTTCTTGGGCAACCATCAGTTTTGAATACACATGTTTAGATTTACAATAAGAGTAGCAGGAGCAAACTATGCAACTACTTCTTATTATAATTTGCTCATTTACACTTTAATGAATAAATTATTATGCTGTATCAGTTCTGTTCTGCTATCATGGTAAAACTTGCATTTATATAACCTGTAATCAGTTTCACTCTGGGCACAAGGGGAAAATTGATTTTGAGATGACAACCATATTTTTTTTTTTTTTACATACCGCTTGGTTTTGAGAACTTACAAATGGTTTGTAGCAAAATGCAAAAGGGAAAGTGCTATTAGAGGTGTGTCTACAGCAATTACTACTGTGCTGAGAGCTAGAATGGATGGAATGAATAGGCTGTGCCATCCACATTTCACTTGCCTGTGCGATAGCACATATTTTGCTTCTTGCGATTTACTTTGCTGCTACTCTGTTTTGTCAGAAGGAAGGGGGGAAAAAAAGACTTTTTTTATATCTAGACAAGATAAAAAAGTGGGTTTCAACATGAGATAGGTTAATCCCAGCAAGCCTGAGATATTTTGCTAAATGTTTTTTTTATTGTATAGGTATCACTCTCTCCACTGAGGTTTTTTCAATGTCTATAAGTAAAGGCATTAAACATCATTCGTCCCCATCCTTGGGAATCTTTTAAGTCCTAATTTTTCAGGCCTTCAGAGAAAGTAGAAAAATTATATTAAATCTCACTTTGTTTTCCCCTTCATAGAACACTTGCTGGTTTCCTTTTTCTATTGTCAATTGACTGTTATTCAAAGCAGTTGACAAATTTGAAGGTTAATTTCAGAATATGAGGGGGAAGGTGGGTAACTTCCTACACATCACACATAAGTTTTTCACAAAGTTTTGATGCTTTTTTTCCCTCACCAGGAAGGACTAAAACTTATCTGCAGAACCTAGATCTGTAGCTTTCCCTTCATAAATTCATCATTGTGCTGACTGAGTGATATGGCCTCTCCTAGTGACATAGCCAACATCGTCAACATCTCGCTGTAGTTGTACCTATGGTGGAAAGAAGTTGAACAGAAAAATGCAGATGTATGGTTTTGCCAGCTTCTTCTATTGCAGGATAACATGGTATTCTTTTGTATCCAGCTTTTTTTCAGTGCCTACCTAACCTCTATGTCATTATATTTACAACTTATCATGACCAGTAGGTTCAGGAAAGAGCTTCAGTGCCACGACCAAGCAACAGGTAGGGCAAGAATGGGAAGCCTAAGTCATTTCATGAAGGCAGCCCTCAAGTGCTTTCCAAATATTGTGAATTTATCTTTACAACATTCCCATGAAGTAGCAAAACTCCCAGTCCTTACACAGATCCCAGAAACCTGGGACTTGCCTCACCTACAGCTAGGGATGATTAGGAAGAAATAAAAGGTGGAAGTTGACTACATGCACATTTTTCTCATTCACAGTCAGGAAAACTTAGTTGATGCCTAAATATAACTTCTGAAGGATGCTTTACCAAACTGGTATTGTAAGTAGCCTGAAACATTTCCTACATTCTATTTTTTATAAGGACTCAAACAACTCTAGCTTCTTATTTGCCCTTATCCTATGAACAGACTTTCCTAACATCCTGTTGATTATGAGAACTGGTAAATTTCCACAAATAGCAGTTCTGAACCCCACCTCCCCCCAGTTCAATAGTATCCCAGTAAAATATTTATGTTAAATTCTGGTCATACCAATATAATCTCATTCTATTTTTTGTTTTCTAGCTTGACTTTTATTAAAGTTGTCAAAGATGTTAGGCTTAAAACTATAGAAAGGCAAACAAATAGCAAGATATTTGCTGGGTTTTAAAATTTGCTTTGCTTTGTTTACTTATACATAGTATGGTGTCAGAATCTGAGTGTATGTATAATACTTTCATATAACTGGCAATTTTTTATTATTAGATTTGCTTAAATTTTCAGTCCTTTTATTTAATTTCAGAGTGCTTGCTGGAAATCTAAGATATAGTAACTAGCAGCAACTGCCACAGAATAACACTGCTGTTGACCAGCTTTTTTGGAATGTGAATGCCCCATTCTGAAGCATTTTTTTTAATATTTTTTTTTTTTTTTTTAAAAAAATCAGAAAATGTTGACTCACTCAGTTTTAGAAACATATTATCAAACACAGTGTCAATTCATGGTAACAGAGAGAACCAATAAAGATTTAGAATTCAGGCAGTGGTAGTTCCACATCATGCAGCAAACATTCTTTACTTAAATTCTGTTTTCACAGCTAGTAACATTTCAGTGATTCAAAGCATGTCAACTGCTGCCACAGTGGCCCTCTTGAGAGGAGAGGGGTGTAATAAAGGTTTTCAATTTGTCTGCACTGGTTTAGCTGAGTGGAAACATTAAGTGGAGCTTTCCCATTTATAATGAATATGATTAAAGAATGTATTTGTAAAAATGCATACTTGAAATATGAAAATAAGATTAGAAAAAATGTTATGAGCATTGAACCATATTTGGGAAGAGGGCTGCACATTTCACTAAGATCTGAAGGGTACTACTTATGTTCAAGTCTCTCAAGTATTTTAATCGTTTATTTTTCTGTGTTACATTGATTAACAGCTGGCAGGCACATTCACATTTGTTTCCAGACAAGACATGTGTTGTCCAGTAGTGAGTAATCTTTGCTTTTGTGGTTCAATTCTTTCAAAGAGTAGCCTTTGAGGGCCAGGAAAAGAACAACTGTGGTGCCAGGCATAATTAAATTGGTTTGTATATCTGCCAGCTTGGCTGATCTTGGAAATTCAAAACAGCAAATGTACAAAGAAGTTGTCTTCTCTTGAAATTTAAAATTGAAAGGTGATATGAGACATACTAAGGACATAGCATCAGTGTCTGAGGCACAAGATAGTTTTTTCTTTTGTTGACGGTACTTCATTAACCACACCCAGTGTACGTTAAAGAGTAGTGGCAAAGCATAGAAAATGATTGATCATTTGAATTAATCATTTACCCTAGTGAGGTATTTGGGCCACACGGACAAAATACTGGCTTTAGCCACAGTCTTTCACCAGGGTGCAGGGACTTCTCCCCACCTGTTTGGAACATTTCTGTGAGGCTTTCTTCCCACCTCAGCTTTTCAACACCAACACAGCCCTGTGCTTTGGAAGCTGAATATGGAAGTAAAGTGTCATGAGAGGACTAAAAGCATTAATGCAAGGAGTAATAAGGAGGCTGGACAATGACGGTCAGAAAGGAACACAAAAAGCATGTAAAGAACTAATGCTTTTGGCTTACTTTATATATCTTCAGTAACACTAACAAAAGATATCTGGGAATGCAAAGTATAGTTTGCATTTATGCTACTTGTTCTAGAAATGACTCCAAGTGCTTACTTCAGAATATCATCTTTGCAAGAATCCATAAAGAGACTAATGAGAAACCGGTGTTCAGCTGCAACAGCGTTCCTTCCTTCTGCTCCCAAGCCTGGCAGAAGATATGTTTAAATTTGATGAGGTGATGCAATTTGTGAGGTGGCCTTAGCAGATCAGAAGAGGACTAAAATACTGTAGAATTTCCTTAGCTACATTCTAAGATTAAGATTAGATTAAGCCTTTCAAATAATTTAAACCATCAACTGTTATACTTTTTGCTTTTTTTCCCCATTACTTTAGGATCTTGAATGTGAAATTCCACTTAAAACAAGAAAGTAACCTTAATTAAGCTACAGAGTCATTACCTGATAACTCACAGCAACCTTAAGCTATTTAACCCCAAATTCAGGCAAATAAGTAACACTCTATTCTTTGGAGATTTGTACCACAACCCACACCTCTGGACACATTGTATGTCAACCAGATTCTTACCTCTCTTGTTCTTTGTCTAATTCTCCCTATTTTCCTGTCAAAAATTGCTATTTATTTTCAACCATAATATTTCATTACATCACAAACCTTTCAAGCATATACATATTTATATCTTGTACCCAATCTGTCTACAAATACAATAGTTAACTAATGAATAAATTTCAAGTCTGCAAAATTAGACAGTATTCAAAAATAGAATATCCATATACAATGTGTATGCATTTATAAAAACACACATATACACGTGTGTATTTCAGAGTGAATGAAATATGTATATATAAATGAAGAGTATGTTCTTATCTGCGTATACATGGATATATATGTGTGAGTGGCTCTGCACATATATTCACGTACACTTCTCCAAAATTCTGTGACAGATTATCATTATTAACATCAGTAGGCAGGGATACTCAAATTATTATTATAATTTCCAATTATTTTCCATTTTCTACTAAATTAGTGAATGCCAAAAGCAGATGAGATTTCCTCTTTTTCAAAACAAAGCACTGAAATCAGTCGTAACTGTTGATAGCACTACCTTACTTGTATTCCTGTTTATCTTTCTCTCAATTAAAATAAAGACATATAAATGATGTTTTTCACTCAAATGAAAAACTCTTGCCCGTTCATTTCAAAATGTTTTTTTTTTTCAAATTAAATAGTGCTTTGATTTCCCTTGTTCTCTTT
>NW_009191975.1:30323-46869 GCF_000690835.1 Fulmarus glacialis
ATTTTCTTTCCTGTCTTTGTTCTCACTGTACGGTTTTTTAAACACAAAAAAGTTTTAATAAGTTAGCTACATTATCTTCATAAACCACCATGGTATACAATAGAATCCAAGCCACGACATGGCCTGAATTTTTCTTTCAAGCTTAACTTCTATGCAAAGCATAGAAAGACAAATAAATAGAGACTGTATTCACTAAACATCCTCCTCCCTACAGCATAAGCATAGGTTGACTGCAGGGCCATATTTTTTTCCACAGCTGGGACCACACAAAATTTTAATCCCCAACATCTACATGCTACCCCACAATTTTCATCTTCCGTTCCTGAGGGCATTCACTACCATTACCTCCTGAGGTCCTTCCAGCCTCCAGACAAGTGTCCCAGGAAGTCTAGCAAAACCTCCCCATGCCCCTCTCCGTCAGAAGGATATTTACTGTTGGTCCTCTCCTATCCACCCTCTCCCTGCTAGCATCATTCCTATGGCAAAGCTAAATTCTACTCATGAAGCATATGTATTCATGGACAGAACTAGACTCTGCAAGACAGATGATACGTTTTTTGGGAAACCTCTGCTTTTAGGGATGTTACTTCTTCCTACCACACTTTCAGCCCCATATCACTGCTTTCAATTTACTGCCATCTATTAAGGAAGGAATAATCACTTTGAACATTTATCAGTCATTAAATAAAACTTTGTATCTTTGTTCTCTCCAAAGATACCCTTTGCCAGGGAAGATAATATTCCATGTAGAATTTATTTTCAAAAAAATTTTTCAACTTTTCCTGCAAGAGATTGAAATCTTTTTACTATAGGGTTAGGTTTTACCTAAATTACATTAAGATAGAAATAAATTAAAAGTGAGTATATGAACAAAAAGTTTTCAGTGATACCTAACAACATACAATTGTAATTGTTTCATAATGTAGGTAAGCTGGAAGACAAAAAAGTACATTTTATCATAATGCAACTCCCCTCTCTAGGTGGTAGAAAATCTTCTGACGATTTCTAAAACATACTACTGGTGGGTGATAGCACCTGAAATATTTAAGTTTCCTTTGTCACCTTTGGAGTATGTGGATCTCATTGCAGTCGAAGTAAAAGACAGCAAATCTAAAAGGCTTTGCATGTTTTGAAGGTATTTGAATTTCTTTTCTTATTTTCTTTCTTTTTTTTCCTACATTGTTTTAACCTTTAAATAACATCAGAAGGCAAACTGATAACTTTATGTTTGTTTTGTGGATTTTCAAAATTTGCGTTCATATAGTAGCTTTTATGCAATGTAAATACATTAGTATTAGAAAAGCTTCTAGGTGATTTTTTTTTTAGTAAGGATTGTGATGCATGTCAAAGGCAAGTGATTTCTGATTAGAACACAAGCACATTTGCAGTCTGATCTAGGGTTGTTCAAATTGATTCTTCTGTTGGCAGGTAAAAAAAGAAAAATCTAATATATAATAACCATTTCAGGCTGAACACTAAAATGGTGGTGTTTTCTTTTTTTCCCTGAGACACAAAAATTTAAAAATGCTTCCTTTGGAAAGCATTTGGATATTTGTAATGGAATTGGGAAATGGAAAGCAATGGAAAGAAACATTTGGATATTTGTAACAGAAGAAATACTCATCTAAAAATTTAATATTCTTTCATTTTACTGAAACCGAGAGGTTATGGGATATGGAAACCCCAGGTTCAGTTCCTTCTTCTGCCTGAAACTTATATCTCCCATCTTCTACAAGACATCAAGCTTCAAATTATTTTTGGGAGGGGAATGCTTTCAACCTTAGCTCTTTTTCAAAACCAGTCTGTGCTAACTGAGCTACCCTTTTCTGCTTTCTTACTGCATAAACACTTAAGAGTTTTATAGAAGTGAAAGAGCTCCAACAGGAACAAAACAAGAAGACCCATACCAGACTACCTCATAACTGCAAGCTAGAACTTTCAGATGAGAACTGTAGCGATTTGTTCAAATGTCTGGGCCAAATTAGGCAGTCAATAGTTTTAAATACATTTCTCTGACAACCCAAAAATGTTTCCTAAATTGCGGATTAAGGCCTACTCTTAAATTGTAGACTTGGAACGAGGCGTGTTAGGCTTCCTCAGTCATTAGATTGAAAGTGTTTCACGTTATTGATTAGTAAAAGAGAGTAGGAGTGAAAAACAACTTACTCTTGCGACTCTATTTGTTTTCCCACATGAGACGATCTGGTAAATTTAATACTAATTTGAACACTTTTTTGGCATAATTAAAACTACCTGTCAGCAGATACTGATTGCTGAAGTAAAAAAACATGCTTACTTCAAATTTTTTGTAAAGCAGGTCTTCACATACAGTGCTACTTTACGTCATGTTCGTGACAAACATTCTATTAAGAAAAATTGAGTGTGTAGCTGGAATATGTGTGATCATTATCATTTAATGCCTATAGGATTGAGGCAATATAGAAATTCTCTGTTTCAGAACAAAAACACTGCTATAGGGCTTTCAGAAATGTGCTAGATTACATGGAAAAATTCCAACAAATTAGAATGAATAATCAGAATGAAAAATAAATTAATAATATGCATTTTCGTATATGATTGATCTAATTTGTCAAATATTAACAAACAAAAATTAAAAAGCTGTGGGATGAAGAAGAAACACCTGAATGTGTACTGGTTAACCTAAATATGTATTCAATCTAGTATGTGACCACAGGCTTTTATGATTTCCATATAAACAATGGCATATCTTAGGCAACTCATTGTGCATTAATCAGAGATCTTTTTACCTTACTGACAGGAGCAGTGTTGCACTAATCCTAACTAAACACTTTCTCTGCAGAGAGGCCTAAACACTTTCTCTGCAGAGAGGCAGAGGGAAAAAAAAAAAAAGAAAAAAAGGAAAAAAAAAAGGCACAACAACACAGCTAAGCCCAAAACTTTCAATTTAATTCATTTAAATCAATCAAATTTTCTGATTAACTATATTAATTCCTTCCTGTTCCTTGTTATCTTAGATAATTTTACATTGAGTGTGCGAAGGTTTCTAATAACATACCACGGTTGGAAAGTGTCATGTCTCTATCTGATGTTCAAAAAACGTACTTGAGCAGAAAGTTCTCTGTGTCCCCAGTCACCCTGGAGCTTACATGAACTCACAAGGAAAATAAATGACAACCTGCTTATTCATTGACAGGGAACTTATGGATCTGTCCACAATGAGTAAAGATAACCTTTGCATTACTCTGCTTTGAAGATCAGGTGAGGAAACATTTGTTCACGTATATAAAGCTACATGAAATCAACAGATCAGAAAAAACAGAAGATCTGGAAGTAAGCTTAGGAACGGAGGCAAGGCAGGTGCAAAAGGCCAGACAGCTGCTAGAGTATTTTTACACCACCTGATCTTCCAAGATTTTGGTTTGGGTTGGGTTGGGTTGGTTTGGGTTGGATTGGGTTTTTTTAAGAATACTGTATGAATAAGAGACTGTTGTGGTCAGAATTTGAATCCTGATACTTTTATATTTATAAGGCACAAAACTAGTTTCCAGTGCCGGCACAATAATCACAGTGGGCCAAGACTGCAAATCTGGTTCACATTTTCAGCAAGCTGGAAAAAGAGACCAGCTATCCATGTATATAGCAAATATTCCCAACAGATGGTTGTGACACTTAGGCAGCTGGCTACAAAAGCTTCAACCTACTCTAGAAGACCTTTTACTATGTTAGATCTCAGCCCTAGAAATTCATTCCTCCGTAACTTTATGAAAATGGATAAACCTATAAAAGTCAACAAGGCTACTTATGGTTGAAAGTACTGCCCCAGTGGCACCAGGCCAGTATATCGTAGTCCAATGCACTCTGTATTATATGCTTTAGCTAGGTTTTTTTTTTTTTGATGTGTGCATGAGTGAAGATGTGTGTACACAATTTGTTTGAACGTCATGACAAAAGGACAGCTTACTGAATGCCATAAAGTAAATCTGCTGAGTAATAACTAGAAAATAACCATGATGATAACCTCCTTGGGAATGGCAGTGTTTGTCATATTCAAGGAAACGGAAAGAAAACAAATAACACCTTCAAATATCCTAAGATAAAATCTGTAATGCAGTAGTAAATCCCAGTGATTGTTTCCTCAAAATTACCTGAAGTTTCTAAGTAGAATGCAGTGAAAAAGAAGAAAAGGAAGAGAACGCATTTTTTGTGCCTCATATTATAGTTCTTTTCCATTGCACTACATGCTGTATAGTTACAGGGTGTTCACTTTTGCTGTTTTCCTCATTCTGGTTTTGGCCTTTGTTTTATTATACCCTCTCTGCAGAGTCAGGGAAAACATTGCATTTGGGATGACTAACACAAATTTCAGGAAAAGAAATAGACACTTTTGGAGATATTGGAGAATGAGGGCAAATAAGCCTTCAAACTTGAAAAAAAATACCATGGGGAACCTTAGTTTTCTTGGGATTACGTATTTGTTCATTCATAAAAAGCAAGTCTATGTATACTTATACAGGAGTCTGAACAACCTTATAGATGTTAGAAAGTGAAATCTCTATTATGCCACAGCATTTACATACTATTTACATACCATGCGCTCAACTTTTAGAAAAATAGGAAAAAGTGGGAAAGTGATAAGTTGCTCAGCATCTTTTAAATTTTCATCACGTGAACCTAGTTGAAAAAGCAGAACTGAGATTTTTGCTTTTTATGAACTGAGTAAGTAGGGAATGTAAGAGACGACCTTACCGTCTCTGTTCTGAATAACATTCTGTATTGCTTGGGCAAGTTTCTAAGCCTACCTGAGTCTCAACTCCCTTTCCGTAAAAGTATAGCTAGTAACGCTTCCTTTACACCTTCCTTGTCTCTCTTGCCTACTTAGAACCTAGGCTTTTCAGACCAGGGAACATCTCTCTCTGCAATCTCTCTGGGATCTCTTTGAAGGTTTCTAGAGCACTGGTACCCAATACATAGCAAATGTTCTGCTAAATGGGAACCAAAAGGATGAAAGTAAGCACAAAGAACACAGAACCTTTGATAACATCATTTGAGAAAACATTCCTGAAGAAGAGACATCAGTAAGAAAGTATAAAGGAAGGAATAAAGAAAGAAAAATGTTCTGAGGAAGCCCAGAAAGGGTTAATGTTCAGTGTATATGAATGATTTAGAGTACCTTTTTAATCCCCGTTTCAGGGTCTATATAAGACTGATGAGCACAAAATTAAGAGGAAAAAGAAGCTGAGATGTGATTAACATTTCTCAATATCAGCCTTTGTACTCTGACTGCCACACTGTCAGAGGATAAAATTGCTATGTGACCTATTTGTTGGGCTGCAGGCAGATGATACGAGCAGCATGCTGAAGAAGCATAGTTCTTCCTAAATGTGCCTATCCATGTACTTATGCAACTTGTTTTCAAGAGACACACAGAAGCTGAGGTAAAACAGCCATAACAGTCTCAAAAAAAAAAACAGTTTAAAAAAAAAAAAATAAATCCACACAAAAATGCAATTGATTCGATTCCTGTGTCCAAACACCGCAATATAATGAATGAATTCAAGCACAGTGAAGTACAGGGAAACACAGAGCAGTTTGAAAATGCTCTTTTGATAGAGAATTTGTTTTGTATCTATCTATGCAGTTTCAAACCTGTCCTCTGAGGTTTGTTTACGCCCCGTAAAACATGCAAGCAAGCCTTGCAGCGAAGACCATGACCTCAATCCCTCTTATTTTTCCTATTGTGCACTATCTACCAAATTACAGAAGCATTTCCCTTTTGTCTGAATCTGGGTTATTACTCTTACTATCAATAGCATTACTCAAAGTGGCACAAAGAGTAGTGAGCATTCAACACGTGTGTAACTCAGCCCAGCTAAAGGCAAAGGGTTAGGGCACTGCTTTAAGAAAAGTGTATGAGAATCACCTCTCAGGTAGGAAGACAGAGAACTCAGTTCTCCCAAATACTGGATTAGCACAGTCATTGCAGAGTTATTGGACAATTCCAATAGTAGTGCTTCTCCTAAACGCACAAGTGAAATGAATATGGCCATTCCTAGTGCACCTTGCACAGCACTCAGTCATGTCAATGTTTATTAAGGAAAATCTGAGCACACCAATTATGTTATATCCCTCTGGATATATAAGAAATGACAATGCACATCTAGTTGGAGCATCTTAAAACAAAAGAGGTACCGAGCTGCTCAGTGATTTCAGGACAGTTGTTTCTATACAAGAACTGATGATCCTTAAGCATACAGTGAATTTAGCAATAGAATCTTAGGCAGCTAGAAGCTAGATATGTGTTTTTAAGAGTATAGTCTTGGACTTAGACTGATAAATTTGACATAGTATCAGTTTAAGTGCCTTTATAAATCTGCATCTGTGGCAATGCAGCAGCATTTCCTTTAAAAGGTGGTTTCTCTGTGATTCCCTCTGGTGACAGACCATTTACTTTACGTGTCAGTCCTCTAGTGAGGCATTGGTTCACTTCACCATTTGATCCAGGTTTCCTCTCTGAAAACAAAATCTGCATGTGCTGCTGCACCATTTCACAGATATCTAGTTCTTTTGTGAAGAAAACCTTAACTTTTTTTTTTAAAGAAGATTTTTTTCTAAAGAAAATTCTGAAGAAGCACTACTTTTTAAGACAAAACAAAAAATTTGTCATTAACAGGGCCTTATTATCAGACCAAAAACTATAAGGAATAAGACTATCACAGACAGGTCTTATTTTCTATAACCAGCCCTAGTAAAGATTACATCTTTCCTCCTAAACTATTGCAACATGAAAGAAGTCTCCATTTAAGCTGACTTTCAGCAACTTGTGGAAACAACCCTTCACACTACTGTAGACAGGTAACAAACTTATAAGCATCTGTTATCTGGGCCTCTAAATTATCCTCAAGTGCCACTTAGAAGGTTTGCAGAATGGATTATTTATATTTTCCCCGAAAGTAGAACCATATAAGCTCTACTTCTTTTACATCAATGACAGATTTTGTATATGAGAAACAAAACATCACATCCACAATATTTGCAAAGGATAACCAAATACAGAACTTTAAAAAATTGAGACTAGTCCAAATATTTCATTACTTTTTAAAAACACATCCTTTTTTTCTAAAATATAAGAATAGCTAGGAAAATGTGCCTGAATCTGTGCAAAAGCCTTGAAATAAAGATGTTCTCCAATATTGTTAAATGACAGAAGGATATTCTGGCAAACTAATTTGCTTGCCCTTTCTTCCTGAGTGGTAAGACTTCCAAGGAGGAAGATCTCCTCTCTTCCTACTTGATCAGAAGTCGCCACTGTTAGTAATGTGGCTTGTGTATTGACTTCCACAGGACATCCTCGTACACTCCCTTTGTAGGCAGGACTGAACTCTGCTGATATAAATGAGCTCTACTTAGTCGGTCCTCAGAAAAGTTTTAGTCAATTATATAGCAGAGAGTTTTGTCTGCAGATTATTAAAGAAAGAGTGAGCTCAAGAAAAAAGAACAGTCTGCATAACTTATTTTTATTCCTTCTCTTCTTAAGTAGCATGAGAAACACTGGTAGTGGTGCAGGTAATGGAGACACATCACCAAGAAGTAAGATTTAAACAATTTGAGAATGAAGAAACTGGGTTGCATAGGCAAACTGCAATACAATATTTGCTACAGTCTTGTGGGGACAGCATATAAAAAAAAAAAAAAAAGTAGCAAGTTAGTGTGAAAAAGCACTCGCTTACTTGCTTTTTGTTGGTCTATCTGCATACAAAATACCATGTTTAGATATAGGTTTGACATTACAGGTGGTTTCTAGCTTGTTTTATATTTTGCAAATCAAATAAGAATTCTATAAGTAATGATATTAAAAGTTTATCTAGTATACCCAGCTACGCTGGGGTTATGAGTAGCTGAAGTGTGTTGTGCTTGTTTCTCACTTTGATCACTGCAAAAACCTTTAAACCTATATTTTTTAAAAAGAAAGAAAAAGGGTCAACTCTATCATTATTGTATTTCATGCTTGCTTGTAAGCAATTTTGTAATTGCCCTTTTCATAATACTTTGAAGTACTTCAAAGTTCTTAAAACACAGAAGACTTTGACTGTAGCATACCATCAAAGCACAGAGGCATGGAGTGTAATAACAGAAGAGAGATAATGTGTCTTATCTACCAGGTCACATAAAAGCTAATACTTAGATATTGAAGTAATATATCCTAATGGTGTCTTTTGTGCTAAAATGGTAACTAACTGTTACTACAAAATACATGTATTTTTTGATAAGGGCAGGAAGAAAGGCAAATCAATCTTTCAAGGAGGCAATAATTTTAGAAATGTTAAATTGTGTAAATATATATGTATATATTATATATGTATATGTCTGTATACCTAGCTATATATAAAGAACTTGTCACATGTAAATAAGTTGTCACCTGGGAAAATAAAAGAAAATAAGGCTAATCTGTGCTTCCAACTTTTCAGTAAGGTATTTGTGATATCTTTATAAATTGCAGCTGTACCTTGCATGCTTCCAAGTAGGCTCAATTTCAAAATGACTTCAAAATGCAAACTGGCTATTTAATTCTCTAACTTATTAAAATCAGGTACTAATTTATATTGAGAACAGGACAATCAATCAGAGTGATGTAAAGGCATAATACTTATGCAGGAATTACTGCACCTAGCTAATGGTTTATGACTGTACAGGGAAAGATCTTCGATCTGGTTTTGAAGGGATCAAACAGTAGAAAATTTGTCGCAAGGTAATTTAACCCAATATATATCACTGTTATTCTGTTGATTTCACTTTTGTCTATACAGTTGAAGAATCTTCTAGTACTCAATTACTTCTGCCTACATAAATAAATATATTTTCAACTTCCATTCTCTGAACTATCGTAATAAAACGTATGCTGAAAGGAACATGAACTTTAATCTCCAGCGTGGCATTGTGGTCTTCCAGAACAATAATAGTTAGTGGCCATAAGGATTCAGCTACGTGTTTATTGCTGACACACCATTCACCTCGTGTACAAAGTTGTGGTTAACTGCAATGGAGAACTTTTTTTTAATTTAATATACTTAGCTCCACCTGAAGAAACATTGCAGGATACTTCTGAGAGTGAGGTGACAATACCAATACCTTGTAGGATGGATTCATTTGCACCTTGCGTATCTTTGGGCAAGTTAAGTCTTATCTGAGGCTCAATTTTTGTGAGCAGCCCCAAAATTATTTTAGCTTTTGTCTGTTGTAACACAGAGAGTATGAAGTCCTGCAAATGCACTTTGTGTTTTATTCATGGCCTTAACAATAGAAATAGACTGGATGCAAAACCCTCTGAAATCTTTAAGAAATGGAAATTTTTCTATTAACTTAAAAGAAAGTGTCCCAGGCCTTAGATCTCTCCTGTCAAGAGCAAGTATCTGGATACTGAAAAAAGATCTGAGAAATGATTTTTTGAGAACCTATCCTGCAATAAGCTGCCGGCTTCCACTTACATCCACTTCACAAACACAATTCAAACCACAAGAGTACCTTTTGCCTGCTGATGTCTAAAACTCTCTTTTATTGTCAGAAAGCTGTCACAAAGATGTTATGCTATAACAAGGAGTACACAAAAATGTGATACTCTTACAACAATAAAAGAGATAAGTAGTAAACACAGGTTTTCATTTTGCTTTTCACAAATATATGCACATGGTAGTTGCCAGGGTACTTCATGGCTGGCAGGTTGAGGGAATGAAGGGGAGATTTTGAGCATGTGTACAACTCCTTCAAGCAAAGCTGGGTACTGATGTTTTTCGTTACTCAGCAGTGCCAAAATCTTCAGAACTGCATATAATTTATCTTAATACTTCAACAGGCCATTGTCAACTTCATCTGATTGTGTTTCACTGCCTGCCTGTCTGCTGATGTTTTCTTCAATTGACATACATGCTTCAAGATAAAAAGCAGCACATGCGTCGACGGAGTTTCATTAAAAATGCAATCCTGAAATAGGGTGGTATAGTAAAACTTACCACAATTCAAGCTGAAGAATACAACAGTACAAGCACCAAGGTGCTAATCACTGAGATTCAACACCTAGAAATCAAGCTTTAAGCCAGGAAGATATGTATGCATCTGACAAACTATTTGCTCGTACAATCACTGTTTCAAGGACTGCTATGCATTTGTGTATGCAATTATGCAAATTATGTGTGGAAACTCATAAAATTTACTCACACGCTTGCCTGTATGTTATCCTGATTTGTAATTCCAAAATTTTGCTCTTAAAAAAAGGTCTTTGCTTTCTTTTTGGCCTTAATTTAAGACTGTGGTTCAATATTTTCAATTCTTTGCTTTGTAATGTGATTTAATCTTGAATTCAGAGGAGTCTCACATGAACATATCCAGAATAGATTAAAAACAAAGTTATGTTATAAAATTTGCAGGAAAGCAGGAAGTTTTATATACCTATACAAGTATGAATAAGCATAGTTAAATTAATATTACTATTTATAAAATTCAGTAATTTTTAACTTCCATCATAATGAAATGAAATTAAATGAAAGTCTGATTTCACCTGAGCTGTTTGCAAATGGTTTACATTTTCCTCAAGCGTTTATTAAAATCTTTTACAAAATATTTTCTTAAGGTAATTGAGGTAGGAGATGAAAATTCAAACAAACACTACAGGGGATAGTTCTTACTGGACATAAACAGCAGAATGAAATTCACACGCTCAACAAAGATCTATGTTTCGAAAAATAAACTTTGCTTTCCTGTAAAGATCTCTGGTATGTGACTGATAATTTCTGGACCTAAACTAATTTGCTAGAATATTTACAGGAGCTGAACACATAACAAGCTCAATCACAATAAAAGGTAATACATTTTTAAAAACAGCCAGAATATAGTCATTAAGTTCTATCTTGGCTTAATGGTATATCCTGTTTCAGCTGCCACATCTGTCTCCTAACTGCCAGGAATCCATTGTGTCATAG
This sequence comes from Fulmarus glacialis, assembly GCF_000690835.1. Taxonomy (NCBI): domain Eukaryota; kingdom Metazoa; phylum Chordata; class Aves; order Procellariiformes; family Procellariidae; genus Fulmarus; species Fulmarus glacialis. The sequence continues at coordinate 41,276 of NW_009191975.1, forward strand.
GAGCACAGGGGGACACCAAAGCCTCAAACATATACAAGCTAAAAGGAGAGTTTCACATTATCTAACTTCAAGAAGTTAGGCTAGTTGTGCAAGTCAGAAAGCTTGTTTGTGGATACTGCCAACTCTTCAGAGCTCTTCAGAAAACTCTTCAGAGCTCTTCAGAATAGACTTTTCCATCCAAAATTTAATGCAGTGAACTAAGATACAGGATCCTTCTCAGAATCACCTTTTAAAGAACCATCTCTTTCCACCATGTATGAATGAAGTGTAGCAAGACAAGTGTCTTAACTGGGACACATAAGCAATTCCTTTCAAATTAGGCAGCATGGGCAACTCCTAACCTATACAATCATTCCTAGTACAGATGAAGGGAGAGCACTGGGAGAACATCAGCAATTTTGTAAGTCTGAGACTGTTAAATTCATTATTTTATCATAGATATGAAATCATGGCACAGTCCAGGAAGCAGAACAGACTATCTAATTTGCTCCATGCAGAAGCCCCAAGATTCTCCAGACCCAGGAAAAAGTCATGCAGAAATGTGAACTGAGGATGTGATGTACGGAAAAGCAAAGGACATCTGTTTGGATTTTGGCAAGATAGAAAAGCAGAGAATGTGAATGCTTGTTATCAGAGATATACTTTGGATAGCAAATAAACAGGGAATTTAGATGGACCTAATAAGAAAATATTTTGGATTTAAAAAGGCAAAACAGTGGTATAGTTAGCAAAGGGGTTATGTATGCAAGTCTCCTATAGCTCCCACAAAGTTTAGTTCTCCTTTAATTGGAAAACACTGGATCCTTAGTTGGAAAACACTAAATTGCTCTTAAACACTGAATGAAACCTGTGGTTTCAAAGTATTGCTAAATTACGATGAATCAGAGTGCAGTGAATTTAAATGAGAAGTTACATATTCTCTCTGTAGACTACTCGTGGACAGAGTAGTAATGCTATTTTTTATCAGATGTATATTTTGACTAAACTGGTTTCTGTGAAGAAAATAAGATTTACAACCCAATATTTTGATACTATATAGCTAACTTTAATAAACTATCAGTCTTGCAAGTTGCCGATCGCTCATAATTACAACTCATTGGTAAAATTCTGATGACTTCCATTGAAATCCTACAGATATAAATCAATTTTGAGGCAAAATTCATGAGGAAAAAATAAAAAAACAGACTCCTTGTAGCTTCAAATCCAATTCCAGAGACATATTAATCTCCTAACCCCAGAAATTATTTTTACAACATAAAAATGACGAAGTAAGTAGTTAGCTTTTCTAGTCAAAGTAAGTTTAAAGAGAGCAATGGTAGACAACAAGCATTTTATCAGAAAGATGGGTTAGGTGATCAAGGAGAGCTTTTACGTTTCTACTTCTTACAATTTTACCTCTTCCTATAAGGTAGGCTGCCACTTTCTCACACTGCAAAGCTCCAAATAATAGCTTTACAATTCAAGTGGTGACTGTTGTGATAATAGTGGCAGTTTGCATCACAGGTTGTTGCCCTCTGCTCATCTGTTCTGTAACTGAAAAGAAGAATCAGACAAATGTTAGGAGTGCTTCAGTAAATTTGAACAGTGTAGTAAATGTTTTGTTTCAGTAATAACATATGTAAACCTAGATATATCAGTACCTAAAGTGAATAACACAAGAATATACCAAAACCTAAGTAAATAACTATGTTCCCAGTGAAGGAATCTAACTTCTCACAGAAAAGAAATAGGATGCCATGTTTTAATGGTAAGACAATACATTATACTAAACTCAGAAGCAGCTATGTCTGTCAAAACTTGAATTTTTTGTTTGTGCCTTTCTATTGAAGGTGTCCTTTGTGTTAAGTACAAAAATGAACATATGTGAGATACAGACTTCTCCCAGCTAAGCTATCAAACAGCTTCAGAAAGGAAAAAGTGTCTGGGTCTGGAGAGCAAGGAGGAATTCCTTTGCATTTTCAAAGAGCTCTGAGAGAGAGTTCAGAGGAAGCTGGCATCAACAATAATGCTTAAATTCATGGAATAAATAAAAGAAAATAGCTAGGTCATTTCTAAAGATATATTTAAAGACAATATCTGAAATTAAATAAAAATAAAAGTTGAAATCCTAGACTGCTCTCACATTTTCTCTGTAAAGAAAAAATAATAATTTTATCAGCCTTTGGCAGGAAAGTGTCTATTTTTTCTCAGTGACAGTGTCTCCTTGTGGTATTAAGAATACGAGAGAGATTTATTATAGTTAAGAGGACATTGTTGGTAAATTTGGGGAAAATGCACTTGTTTGTTCCTACCTTAACTGAAACAAGTGGGATTTTCTCCACTGATTTTGCTGTAATAGGATTAAGACTTCAGTTTTATTAAGTAAATTATTGAAATGTAGGAGATATTGATTCTGAATCCTGCTCTTATGCAAGTAGCGGTCACACCTCTATGGGATTATTCAGAAGATGACCTAGTGCAGATTTAAGGACAATAAATCTTTTTTGTTGTCATTTTCACTTATTGTTTATCCAGTGAGAAACCATCCAAACTTGGGGGTGGATGGGGGACGGACCAAAACCAAACACAAAACAAAGCAATTTTTTTCCCTTGGGTGCTTGCAGTCAAAATTTTGCAGTACTGTGTATTTCGAGTACAGACTTGAAAAGCACTGGATAGCAATTCTAAGTAAAAAATCAAGTTAACCTTTATAATTTAAATTTTAATTTCCCAGACTGAGAGAAGTGTAAATGCAATGAAGAACCTGTCTGAAATACACTGACAAATAAGATGTCTATTTAAAACATTCTTTTATGCTGTGTTATTATTTAAACCAAGGATAAGAAACCAATAATGTAATTATTTTTTCTAACTGTTCTGATCAAGGCTCACTACTTAAGTGGCAAAAGATGCATTTTATGGCTTATGCTATATGTGGAAAAAGCATATTATTGATTTTTTTCAACAACACATCCATTTAACAGCTGACTGCAGTTTTGGGGGATTAGGCTCAGTCACCCAGATTCTTCCTGCTCTTTCTGTGCTTCCAGATGTTATTTAAAGTTCCCTTAAAAAGTGTCATCTTTCCCCACCCCCTTTTAACTATATTAAACTTCTGTTGATCAGGCTAGAATATTCTTTGTAAGCTATAATTGAAGAGAAATCTTTATTTTGATTCTAGTTAAATTCTTCATTCATTTCTCAGAATAACATTGTGGATCATCGAGTTCACTGACGACATCTAGGATTTCACTACTTCAGAGCAGGGACCTGCTCCTCCGCAATGATAAAATGGTGTCTTTTGTATTACCATTATGCCTCTTGTCTTGCCTTGAAATATATCCAAATTTGTCGAAGTCATTAATCTCTAAACCAAAAATCTTAGATTACATAGAGTTAGATTAATTAAAGTCTCCCAAGAATCAGTCTGCAATAAACATTCCTTCAGCAAGCCAAGAGGCGGCACCTCCACTACCTCCCATGGACACTTTAAGACTGTTTCATCCCCAGGATGTGAGAACTTAAGGGACTTTCCTTAGAATTGCTCATTCCAGCTTCTCCATAACCGTCGGGAATTCATCTCCCTGGTACGAGATCTGAGGCACTCCTCTCACGCTCTCACTGCCAGTCTTGTGGATGCTTTGGTAGTGAAGAGGAAGAGAATGTAAAAAGATAAAGGAAAAGTCATATACGCAAAAGAGAAAGGATAGTGGCCCCACTCTAGTAACATATTAGTATTGTTCAGCTCTATTTATTGCAGGCCTTGGAAAATGTATTCTGTATGGGGCAATGATTTCAGGAAAAAAAGGAAAATAATTTTGTGTGTAGCTGATTTCATGTATGAGATAGATGAATACCATGGCTGGATCTTTTTCATGACAGCATTGCCCTGGTGATGAGCAAGTCACCTAAACCAAAGATTTTTAGAAATGCTTACTAACAGCTTTTCTTATTTTCTGGATTAGCAATTTTGAGTTTAGTAACAAGCACTAGCAACTGAAATGTGAAATGGTTATTCCTATCATATTATTGTTACTTACTCAGAAAAGAAAAAACCCACCATAAACGGTGGATTTGTTTCATCTGATATTTGATGTTTGAAGAATAGGGTTTTAACCTGTGGTAGTTACCTATTTCATTTATCACTAATGGAAACAGTTAGCACCCTTAGATGGCAATTCATCACAATCTAAGAAAGGTGTGCTGCCCCTCTCCATTGGCAACAGAGGGTGGTGAGATGACAAGCTTAGGCTAAAAACACAGGTGTTATGTAGATATTATAAGACAGATTAATTCAACAGTGAGTCATAATTTTGGAAAATCATTAGAATAAAATTATTACTCTAAAAACATTTTTTGTAATAGTGATGTTTGATTTTCTGTGTAAAAAGTATCATTTACTCTCACAAAGACTGTGAAACGATAAATACTTTAGAGTTTTTAAATAAGTAAGATACTGGACTAAAATTACCACCACCTCCCAAAAAAAAATCCCAATGGAAATTTTATATTTGCCTACGAATTCTGGGAATAAACAAGAACACTGATCACAGAAAATGTGAATCCTAGTGGCCTAGGAGGCCTAGTGGCCTAGTAGGCAAAAACTAATATCTAACTGTAATTAGGGAGTTTCTTGTCATGTTTAGGTACAGATAAATATATTTTTCTGAATATTTGAAAAAACAAGGTTAAAAATGTTACCAGAATTCTTGTGTACCTTTTGGTTTAGAACAAAAGGCTCAACAGGAGGAATATACCAAAGAAAACAACTGCTGAAATTATATATTTGAAAATGTGTCTCTGGCCCTGTGACTTCCCATGCAGCATAGCTGACCTTTATCTTTGAAGGTCCAGTGTCTCCACACGCAAAATACAGTGTGACTTTGTGATAAAATAAAAAAGCTGCTGCCCAGCCAGTGGCAGAACAAAGCAAACAATATTTTTCCAACACACGCTACTGAGCAGGGGCACTATGGACCTTCTGCGAATAAACATTTAAAATCTTTTAAAAGACACAAATACTGTCCCTAATTAAGAACTTCTACAAATGTTGTGGTAAATTAAGGTTTGGAATCATCTTAGATATTCGATGATATAAAACATGACAGGATTCCTATACATAAAATACCAATCTGGGTGAGCTAATCAGTGGTTTTCCCTTTCCTTACCCCGCTGAGATTGATGTCAGCTGTTTCATTTGAACTCTTCTCTGATATATGCCTTTTGCTGGTTGCCAGGCAACCAGCATCATTGAGAAAGGTAAACATGTGCACCAACTATTATTCACATTGATGCTTTATTTCAGAGTACCTCAAAACATCTTTCCCAATTCACAAGTTTGGTTTCCCAGCCTGCAGTCCCTGAGGAATGGCTTCACATCACCAAGTGCAGTAGGAAATGTGGACGCAGTCTCTCTGAGCAAATAAAATCCTCTGAAAATGTTACTGAAGGAAAATACAAACATAGGTCTAGAATTCTGAGGTCTTGATTTTTTTTTTTTTTTTTTTTGCTTTAAAAAACCCAACAAACAAAACCTTAAATAGTCATTATTCGTTTAGACTCTGCAGGAAATCTTTAATGAATTAGCACGACTGAAATACAGGTAAAGTTTTACA
>NW_009191975.1:46905-92777 GCF_000690835.1 Fulmarus glacialis
TCCTATAGAGGTTGTGAGAAGAAAAGTCTGAAGAGTAGTATCAATATTGGGCTATTAAGAAATAGAAAAACAGAGACAGACTGAAGTAATGAGCTGAATCTATCATAATATTCACAGAGAGTTTTTCAGGTGAAAGAATGAAAGCATAAATTAAATCACTACACAGTTTAATAACTCTCTAATATTCCTTTCTGTAAATCCAGTGGCATATACTGAACACATGACTGTGAGTCTGGTGGTTGGTTTGGAAAGGTCTGTGTATAGCTCAAATGACTCCCACTATGAAGTCTAGTAATTTTATTTACTGTTTATTTCTGATGGGAAGTGGCTATCATTATGATAATTAACACAAAAATTGACAGGATTCCAGCTTCAAAAGATTACATAGTAAAAACACCATAGCATATGCAGATAGGCAGAGAAACATATCAAAAAAGGTACATAAAAAAACAAGAGTAATAGGCATTACTTGCCAATATACATCTTTTATGACCCAATGGTTTTATAAAAATGAGAAACAAAGCTTTAGACAAACCATAGTCCTTTGAAATAGAACTGCTGACAAATATGTTAACACTTAATTTTGATATATGTGCAGTCCTTTCTGATCTGAAGCTACACAGGTAAAATTACAACTTCATTCTCGCTGTGTAAGTGGGATCTGTTAATTATCTTATATTAGGAGAAAAGTAATTTCATGGAATATTTACACTAAGAACTAAAATCTTTCCTAATTGGAAATGTTATTTCTGCTATAACATTTATGTCTTGGTTGTATTTTCTTTCTCTCTTTTTTTTTTGTTTTGTTTTGTTTTTTTAATTTATTATTTTTATATAAAAAGTCCATAATAAAGAGTTCTCTTTCCTTTGTATGTCATATGACAGCACACGGTCAGGAAAATAACATAACTGTTTCAATTTTTCCTAAGCAACAATAAAGTGAAATGGAAATTGGAGACATTTTCTCCCAGTTTTTTACTGTCAGAGAGAGTTCACCAGTAAAAACTATACAGTCTAACACTACCTCAGTTCATATCACATTGGAATAAAAGATGAAAGGATTTGGAGGTTTATTTACCAGTTGTACTCTACACAAGTGAGGATTTCATCTTTATACAACTCTGGTCATACCAAATGGTGATTTCAGTTTTTTTAACCTGAATCCTTTTATGAAGATGGGATTACTTACGTTGGACTAATATTTCACTAGCAATAACTAGCTTTCTAAGATTTTGAAAAGAAAAATGTCTTTCAGAGTATGAATAAGAATATTCCCTGGCAGAATCTGGGTCCAAATATTATGTTTTTATACACACACACCCCCACAAACATATATGCATACATATAAACACATGCATACGCATGCAGTCCTAGATATGTATGTTAACATACATTCTCCTCTCACTATAATAATTCTGGATGGGAATGCCATTAACTAAGTAATGGGCGGTGTCCTTTGTCCTTTAATTGTGGCCTTGGCTGTTCATTTCCTGTGAACACAAGCTCACCATTTCTTTCAGAGAAGTTTAGAGATCACAGGAATGCAAGATAAGCCCGAGAAGATACGAATATAGATAAATGCTTCAGTTCAACTCTGTGTGACCCTCAAAATCTTATTTTAAATGTCCACATTTCATTAAAATACTGTACCAATTAAGAGTGGTGCTGTTCTGCAGAGGTTGCTGGAGCTAATTTGTGTAAAGATAAATCCTGGATAGAATTGATATGGGAGGACCTGGATGGGTTTTCTGAATATCAGTTTTAATTTTATGTATTTTTGTTTGATGCTAAAATGAAAATTTAATTCAGGGGATAAAAAATATGCAGGGGCCACACAGTTTGTGATAGCTCACAGAGAGGTAACCTCTACAAGCTCATAACCAGGCTAGTAGGAGTTCTCAGTTTACCTAATCATTTAAAATAATTCATTAGCGATCAATTTGTGCCTATAGTAATTGTGGAGACAGTTCAAGCTACTGTTTTATGCTCCCCTAGTCACACAGTTTTCAGCAGACATATCATCCAAACATAGTTTTATATTTGTGAACAAATCTGTGGATTATTTTAAATAATTTTAGCTGAAAAAAATCAAATGTTTAATATCCCTGAAATTTATAAAGATGACCTCACAGTTTGTGCATGGAAATATCCCTGACAGAAATGTTAAGGAACACTAGGAAACAAACAGAGACAACAAACCAATTCTAGCTAGTAGGAAATTATAAAAAATATATTCTCTTACTCTCAGTGGAAAAAAAAAAAAAATCAAAAAGTAAATTAGTCAATCAAAAGTCTTTTAAAATTAAAAATTAGGTATCTGCTTTCCTCTCTAACTTCCAAAAACGTTTTATTCCTTTTTTTTTTTTTAAATCTTCCCTAACCAAACGAAATCAGCTTGCAAAAATATGTATTGTTTTTTGTTTCATCTTCTCTGTTTGCAAGAGTAAAAATAACCTTCATATTTGCTCCACAGTTATTCACAAGGGAAGACTGTATGTTGCTAACTCCCATTATAAAACCAGTTGAAACGGCTCCTTTTACAGCTTGAAGAATTCCTAAAGGTTGTTATAAATTAAACATAGGAGGAAGAAAAAGAGAAAATCCTTCCACGCAAAGTCCAGCATTGTAGTTAATGTCGTCGTCTGTATGATGTGCAGCTCTAACTGGTATAGCCTTGTAGTTAACATTGCCTCTGTTTTCACATCATAAGCAGATAATCCAATAAGATTTGGAAGTAAAAAGTACAGTTTACTTCCATTTATTTCCAAAGTTATCTCTAGAAGTAAAATTAGCTGTATTCTGTCTTATAGAGTTCAGTAAAGTATTCTAAGTTTTCCGAGGTTAGCACAACTTACAATAATCTTATTAAAAAGGAGACTGTCTTTCATGATTGAGGACCAGTTAGTCAAAGAGTTATTCAATAATCTCAAAGAAAACAGTAAAAAGAGCTATGCTGCATCGATGTTTTCTCTGGGTCCACAGAATTGTTAGAAATTTCAAATAGAAACTACTTCAAAAAGGAAGGGGTTGGAAATATAGACCTGTTTCTTGCTGTCCTGCTTAATCCTCTGATTTTGGCAATTGCCTAATTCAAAAAAAACCCCATAATAGACCTGCCTTCAAAAATAAATTAGTAACTAAATATTCATGATAAGATTAACAAAATGGGAAAATGCATCTGCTGTAACAACTATTCTAAAGTTTTGGTAAATCTGTAGTAACTGGCACCTAGTCCTCAGTTACAATACCAACAATAATGAAATAATTTCCTATGCCATGCTTTGTAACGCATCACACTGGAGCTGGCAAGTCTTCTGCCAACTCTACCTTCAGACCATGCTTGAAATCTGCCAGCGGAGCTGCTTGGGAATTGAAAGCTGAACAGTTAATGCAGTGCTCCCCAACTTAATCCATGGTGGTTACAGGGGGACTCCTGAACTCCAGGGCAGCCCCATTAGTCTCTTTCCTCTAGGATGGATCCTTCAGCTTCCAGGAGTCAAGGATGATAGAGCTAGGGCAGAGGGTTTTTCCTGAAACTCAATACCCTGGTGCCAAGCCCAACACTGTACTGATTTCCCTTTCCTCAGTAGGCTGTCCTGGAGAATAGCAATTCTCCACCTTGAAGGAGTGCAGGGAGACTGAACTACTCACTAGGTCCCACAATCTCATGTGACACTGAGGAGCTGGACTTCTGTGAATTGCTTCATAGACAGGGCAGTATGTATCGCAACAGCCTGAAGAAAAGACACAATATCGAAACATTCATTTTTCCCCAGGATAGTTCCCACAGCTCAGACTTGGGGCCAAAGGTTCCTATAAACACAAACATAAACATAAACATAAAACAAAATTTAAAAGTTTATGAAACTAATAACCTGCTACATCTGAAGTCCTTAAAAAAATCTATGTATACAACAGTTTTTCCTCAATTTAGCTATCCCAGTATAACTGGAGGTGACCCAACTAGGTCTTCTACTTTGCCTGAACGTGTTTCCTGTGATGTTTTGAAGATGAGCCTGATAATGGGAAATCTTATTTTTGTTATTATAGACATTTCAAGTGCTATCAACACTTTTATCAGCCAAGATCAAGAAGTGAAAAGCAGTATGCAGGTAGAGACAAGCATTGGTACGAGTAATGCAGAGACGTTCAGATATCGACATTGTTTATGCAGGCAATTTCATGTTAAAACTAGCCCTGAGACTACCCAAAACTCTGCCTTTTGCAGCTTTTTACCCCTCTTAATCTTATTCCCCCAGATTAGCAAAAATAGCCATTTAAATTAATTTTTGTCAATCTTGCAACCCCTCTCACAACTGCTATGGCTCCACTTGAAGTTGTGACTCCTAATTTAATCATTATTTCCTTAAAGAAAGGGAAATGCCTCCAGTAAAGGCATGTTTGATTCCAGAAGGCGCAGAGTGCCCCATTTCCTCTGTTTTAACACGAAGTTTGAAATAAGGGGTGTAAAGGAGTATCAGGTCACTGGTGTAGGCAGTATTTTGCAATGTAAACCACCTAGCTGTATTTTTAATGAATGACTGGAAACAATGGTCCAGCTGTTAACATAGCTAGTATAGCAACAGCTGTCAAGCCGTGCCTGCAAACCATGGGTATAGATTGTATAAGACGTATAAGTTGCTCCGGCATCATAACAGTGTTCTGTAAATAACAGCTAATGAACACAGACATGAATGTATTAATGCAGTCAAGATTTTAAAAACTATTGGATGTGTAAGGATACCAGTACATTTATACCTGCCTTCCTTAAAATGCCGAGGAAAAGATACTAAGCAGACACACGATATCTGTCATGAATTCAGAAAGCAACATGTTTTGCCTCTGCTGAATATTTGTTCCATAGCAAAATTCAGACTGACTTTGTGATGAGATCCTGGCGGATTTGGAGGCTGAGTGACAGCCTGGGAGTGAGGAGCCTGTGCTGGCCACCATCCTCCAGTACCCAGAACTCCCCAGCAGCAGGTTACGCCAGCCCTGGTAAGGAGCCCCTTCCACCGAGCAGGGAAGGTTCGGAGCCTTTTGCAGACCACCACTACATACATTATCACTCCTTATCAGGAAGGCTTGAGAAACGAAGAGGTCCAGCACGTCCGTACTTTCTCATTTGTTTCTTTCAGGGTATCTGGCACGTGCCAGTTCTGGTACAAGGAGCACAAGAGAAAATAAATGGATTCGGGGATTGTTCAAAAGAGAAATGGCATTTTTTCTTAGCTAATTATTTTCAGACTATATAGGAGAGGGGGAATCATCCTCTTTTTTCACTAAAAATTACACAATTTATAATATTTTCCAGGGAAAAACAAGTATTTAAAAAGTAACTTTAATTGACCTTTCTGAGCGTGAAAGTGGTCTAATGTGTTATTGACAAATTTCCAATGTTAATGATAATGGGAATTTTATATAAGAAATAAAAATCCATTGATTTACAGTTATAAAAAGGGTTTGAATATTTTAATAACAAAAATAATACAGTGTCTTAGGAGGAGGGCAATTTCACTGACCTTAAATTGCCCTTTGAACCTGCACAGATCTTTTATATATTATTTTATTTTATTAGTAGTGAACAGAAGGGGTTAGTTTAGAATGAAATAGAATAGAAGCATACTGGGGCTCCTCTTTCCTTCTTTTATTATAGTATAAATAGCATTTCTGCACTCTAAATTATGGGTTTCTAGTATATATCTCCTGTTCCTCAGTCTTGATAAGTGACAGCACTAGGCATTGCACCACGATTTTGCTAAAAGTGGAGATGCATATGAAAATATGTATATGCCCCACACAACCTATAGCTTCAGGCACACATGGGCTGCATGGTTTGCTTTGTTTAATGCTTTGTAAGCATGAATAATCACAGCTGAGAAAGACTGTAGAAAGTTCACAATTAAAACTGCTTTTCAAATTATTTGTAACAGAATGCTTTGTGGCTTTTTAAGGATAAATATTTTCCATGCAGAATGCCTACTGTTAAATCAGATAATTTCTTTTCATAATTTTAAAGTTAATTTTTATTAAAAGGTTTAATTTTTATTCAGAAAAAAACCTTCATTGTCCAAATAGAACTAACAGTCTGATTAATAAGCTAATTGTTTCAGTAATATTTAGCACTGAGATTAGCAACGTAATATGAAAAAAGACTTAAGGAAAGCATGTAAAACAAACATGCCATAAGAGGCCTATGCCTGCACAACTCACTTTTGCATCTGTAAACTAGTTTTAGTACTGTGAGTAGCTGCAAATCAAGACATTTACTTTAATAATCATCCTTTGCATGACATAATCAATTGGCAATATGCTGCTGCTGTATTAGCAACATAAAAATTTATGCCAAAAAAAAAAGGACTGTCCAGAACGTCTAAGTTTCCTATGACTTTCAAATGAGGGATGAAAGAGTTCTACTGGGTGAAACATATAAAACCATAAAAAGATACTCTTTACTCTGGCTTTGGAAATACTACCTCAGTATTGTGGGCTAGCAATTGTTTAGCAGTTTGCAGAAATACATTAGAAATACAAAGCATAAAGAACTTAAGGGAAAAAAAAAGATTCAGACATGCTAGGTAGAGTGTGCGAAATATTTTTTATTTTTGCATCTTACTTGTAAAGTTGCAGCATGTCTCATAGGAAGCTGATATCCACCTTCATTAAATTAAGAATCCTTCCATATCCCAATACTTATTACCTTGAACAATTCTTTGTCAAAAATGCAAGCATTCAGGCTGTGTAGTTTTTATTATATACTTTTCAAAAAATATCTAGAATATTTCTGATTTTATTACATGTTTTACAAGCCTTTAAAATATATTTTAAAATATATTTTCTAGCTATTTTCTCTCATAATCAAGCATTTATTAAATTAATTCCAGGCTAGCTAGCTTTATTGAATTGCTGTATATGCAGAAATGATACTGAGTTTTGTTTAAAAGTGAGGTAAATTATTCTTTGCTAAATGCTGTAAAACTAAATCTTTAACTACTTCAAGCTAGTTTTAATATGAGACCTCACAATCTTTTAGAATTTCATAATAGATGTGAGAAAAGAAATGTGCCCATGCCTATTTCCTGTCCCTTGAGGGAGTTTAAGTTCACAATAAACAGAAATTAGCTAACTCTAAATTTATATTATATTGCAAATCTGGAAATAATATCTTTCCTTTCAACAACTGAACATACTATACAATTGAGTGTGAAAATGATTTAGGAACAGTCATGACCCAACTTGCCAAATTTTGCTTCAAACTAATTATAGTAAAAGAATAAAAAAAGCTCCAATTCTATCAGTTCTGAAAGAGATGTCCATAGTACTTAGTAGTAAATAAGAAAACCAAACACACTAATTAACTTTTCAGGGCCAAGCCCATGATTTTAATTTAAAGAAAATAAATTATAAATATCTCCAAAAATATCTCTAGTGAGGAATTTAACTGTTTAGTCATTGGCATGGCAATTCAATAGTAGTGATAGAAACTGCATTTAACTAACCCAGTCCAGCTTATCCCACACCAAACAACCGCTAGCTCAGTGAAAGAGCTGCTTTAAGAACACGTACGTTTTTACAGTGCCGAAGAAAATGAAGAGCAGATATCAAGCTAATTTGAGAGAAAGTCTGTCTTCACTAGAGTTTTTTAATCAAGTTGACTTCCAATTCCCTGCCATTAGTTTATACAGCAATATTATGTTCGTTTGAACCCTGTGTAGTTGTATCAGGAGGCAAACATGCTGTCCAGAACTTCTCACCTGCAGATTAAAGCATTCAAATTCATGTTGACATGCTGAATTAAACTCAACTATTTTCTTTGAGTTTGGTGGTAATCAAAGACAGACCACATCAGAGAGAAACTACTGATGCACCTTGCATCCCTGTGCATTGGCAAGCCATTATTCTAAGTGGATAAATGCCTTTCAGATGAGATGAACTACCACACAAGTCACATGTGGTCAGAAACTTAAATGTATTTGGGTAATTAAAAAAGGGAGTTACCTGTTAAAATACACTTGGAAATCGAAACCTTCTTCCAGACCTTCTTTTTGATGGGTTTCACAGAGATTCAGAACATACAATGTATTCCTTTAATTCTCCTGAACTAGCAAGTTACTGGGCCGACACAAATGCCTAAGAATCTGTGAACTGACAATGTCATGTATTGTCGACTAAGTGTACAAAACATGTATATAGGAATGGTCTCTTTAATTTATGACATGCTTTTCAAAATATACCTCCATGCACCCAATTTATTAATATGTTTATTTTCCTGATTCGAAGAAGTATCACTTAACTGTTTACAATTTTCTGACCTTTAATGCTCTTCCAGGGAAAATCCCTAATGCAGCAATTTAAAAAAGGTACTGACTACAGATTTCCTTTTCTTAAAAGGCTTTCATAGATCCTAAAAGATGATAACAGTGGCAGTTGAAAACTGACTTAAAGATATTTTTAAAGGAATGTAACCAATGTCCTATTTCTTCCTGAATCCTCAGACTATTATATTCAGTCAAGATGAATGAATATTCCTTTTTCCTGCAAGCCACAGTCATCTTCATAAGGTTCCTTTTTGTGACCAGCAACATTTATCTTCATCACATTAATGATGAATGGCACTTCTTACTGCACTGTATGAATTACAAGTTCTCTCGTTCTTGATATAAAGCGGGCAGTTCAGGTCTTTTCTGTTGGCTTTGGGGAATAAAATAGGAGCAGAAGGAGAAAACAGAGGGCAGAAATAATTCACAACATTTTCGAACATGCAATGTGCGGATTTGTAATTTGCACTAGCATCCAAGTGGGAATGATTTGATAGAGTATTACCATGAGCATTAACTGCTCCCACAGAAAAAAAAAAAAAAAAAAAATCATTCTATCTAGTAAACCATTGCCTTTGAAGTAGTCAGATGTTTTCTTTACGAAACTATTTACATTCCTGGAAATAAAAACCATGTATCATTACTCTGGTCTGCCTTTCTGATAAAAAATACAGAGAACATTTTAAAAACAATTTCTTAATGATTTTTATCACTGAAGTCTAAAATTAGAGGTGTTTCAGTAACCTCCATAAGTGAGTCCAAAATATTTCTAGTGCAATAAGAAATCAATATTTGTGGGAAGGAAGCACTGCAAAGAATGAAAAGATATGTCCATTTTCTGTTATTGCATTGTTTGCCTTTAATGGGAAAACTTACACTGAAAATGCTTCTAGAACTCAAAAGATTTGATTCTGACTTTTGCAGCCAGCAGAGCATTGTAGGTGAATGACAGGTTGTGCTGCAAGCCTCAAGTGGAACATGCACGGTCCTAGGTACATCTTATAAGTGAAATAATAAGCTTTCACATGGCTCAGTTTTCTGAGCTTACAGAACTCCCTCTTTAGTGCAGACAAGATATTTCTGCAAAACTCATCATCTGTTCTATAACTACATGTCTGTTCTTTAATCCCACCGAATTTAAGAGGCATTGGGTCAATGCTGGAATTTATACTTTTCTGTTCAATATCTCCCCTTCTGTCATCATCTTGAGAATATCTGAATCTGATGTCTTCCATTTAGCATCCAAGCAAGTCTCAGTCTCCGGGAGACATTGGACTCAGCTTTACCAGACTAACCTAATGAAATCTACAGTTTCAAGGTCAGGAATCCATGCAATCTTAATGATGCCTTAAGAAAGGTCAAATTCTAAAAATGAGATTTATAGAAGCCAGCAAGCTGTGAGCGAACTCAACAATGAGTATGGGAAATGAGTATGACTAACACTCTTCCTGTCAGGGAGAATTTAATAATGGTCTGGAGGAAAATGTCTACCTCAATTCAAGATTCTCAATTATGGACTATATCTTTTGTGTTCAGGCATGTAAATCGATAAACTCACCCCAAAATGAGGAAAAAAAAGGATGTCTTGACTGCTTTCTATGCAGTAATTCAGCACTCGGAGAACTCATCCCTTATGTGGGAAAAACCTGGTCCAAAGTTGCCATCCTCTGATATTTGCAGTAGGTAGTTACATCTAGGTATTCCAACCCAGATCTCTGACCTGGCAATATCCGAGGTTTAAGGAGTTGGGTCTCCTTCACAGTCTTACTTATACTACAGTTTATTTGAACGTAATTCAGAACAGGGACTGGGACTAATGCCTTCTTTATGCAAGGTATTTAATGATTCCCCACCTCAATATTTAATCTTTTTTTTCAAAAAAAAGAAACCAGATTAGGGCATGTGTTCCTGTAGACAAGCTCTAGAAATGCCCAGCAGGTAGCCAAGAGGACCCCTGATTAAGGAAATGCAATGGGAGTGGGGTGTTAAACTGGTCAACATCATCAAGCTGTGGCTGTTCACATATTTATCAATAAAACTTTAAGTACCTTAAAGAAGTTGACCATTTCTAGAGCACTGAGAACTACACTTGGACTTTGATTTTTAAAGCAAGATGTAGGTACCCAAATCAGTTTGTGGATCTTGCTCTTTGCCACTCATTCTGGCTTCCAGTGGCTGAACTCACAACAAAGTAAGTATAGATTAATTTATTAAATAATTGAAAACCCCTATTTTTACAAGTTTAGAAAGAAAATAAACAGTAATAGATTGGTTTCTCTTTGTTCTTTTTATGTGTGATCATAAATGAAATAACATATATTCCTTTAGAAGAAAAAACTTACAGAAACTTTACAAGGAAAGCAGTTTCAAAACAGGTGTGAACGCAGTAGCCATCTTTAGCTAGGTAAACCTTTATACACTTAGATTTTGTACCATACAATGCAATTTGCATTCAAAGTATATATAAAACATGGCCACATCAGAATGGCTATACCATATAAATGACATCCTCAGTTACTTCCCTCCAGAAAACCCTGTTTTTCCTTAGGTTTCAAACCAAAGGATCAGTGAGATATCTTGATTCTAGACCAAGATGTCAATCTGTTGTTCTCTAAGTGAGAAACTGCCTCTCAGAAAGATCTTAATCTAGACCTGGGATCTGGACACTGGGATTAACGCCCTTCACATATCAACTGCATCCCCTCTTGCTATGAATGCAACTGTCACCCTTCGAGATGGAGGACCCCAATGCCTTCTATTAAAACCAGGGTATGGTTTTACTGTGCAGTTAAAGCTATTGTTCTCTTGCAATTCCTATGCAATCTTCCTAACTAAACCCGATAATAGCTTTTTCTCAGGTACAGTGACAGAAAGACCCAGTCATGAGTTACCTCATGAGACTCATGGCATTTTTTTATTTTTGAAAAAAATTACTGACTAGAAAAACTTCCTATTCACACTGCATTTTGCACAACATGGCAGTTTTCCATGTTCAAAATTGAAGATACAATGTCATGTTTTTATGGAGAGATATTTTGTTTTCATAGACTTCAGTAAACACTAACTGCATAAATCCCTCGTAAGCAAATATAAAATAAGCTTATCTTCCAGCTTATAGGAGAGGAGCTTAATATCCACTTTTTTCAGATAAGTAGTTTTGGAACTGTATTGGGTAAACATTTCAAAAGCAATTAAAAATTAATCCTTGATTTTCTATAAAGAAGGACTTGAACATCCAGTGACCTGTGAGCATATTAAAATATTGTTACATATTCAAAATGGGTTTTTAATTGAAGAGTATTTTATTGTGTCTAACTACATGCCACCTCTCTGAAAAATAAGTAAAAGAAGATTAAACAGTAAGAGTGGGTATTTGCTTTACACTTGCTTTAAAGACTTCTTTATTTGCATGGAGGTGAAACTGGCCATTTTTGTCAGCTGCAGTGTAAGCATCATAGCTTTCTTTTGCAAACAAAAAACAACCCTGAAAAAAGTCAACACATATGTGGGAATTGAGAACTCAACATGAAATCAATATCTGGATTCACATAAAAATCCAATGGTAAAGGTCCTAATTTCTAAGTAAAACATGATTATAGCCAAGAAAACAATGACTAGTTTTATTACACTGGGACTCAAGATTTAGTGAACAAACACAAATGTCTGAAAAGAAGGTTAACCTACATTATAGCTTTAGACAAGGATGAATATAAAGTTTGTGATATAGTCCTTAATTGTATCACAAACGGCAAAAAGAAGTAAAAAAAAAAAAAAAAAAAAAGCCACTCTCCATCATTTACCAGCAGTCCTGGTTAACTGGGGAAGTCCAAATGCTTTTTTTCCCTTGTATGCACCCCATTTGAGATCACTGAGAGAGGGAAAAATCATTCTATAAGGTGTCATATGAACTGACACAGAGGCACTGTTATTCAGCAAAGAAAGAGAAAATGATGCAGAAACTTATATTGTACTTGGTGGAGCTAGAACAATTTGATTTTTCTTGAGTAAATGGAATAAAGGTATCCTCAGCATTTTAGAGCACACATAGCAGTATCTGATTATGAAAAATATCTAAAGCTGATTGATTAAATTTTGTTTAACTGAGGACAAGAACATTTTTCATTATGGTTCCATTATTTAGCCTCTGATTCCAATCCTTTAGCTGCTGTTTTCTTCTTATCTTTGCTCCCTAAATGAGTCTCGTTCTTCATATGCATGGTACAGTTTAACCATTTTAAAAAAACCTACCAAAACCAAAACAAAAACAAACCAAAACCAACACCACCAACAAAAAAATCCAAAGAAGCAAAAACCTCTTGTTCTTTAGTAACTCTCTCTTGCCAAAGAGTTAGGTGGAACTGAATGCATGTTTTTGTCGGGTTTGGGTGTTCCTGAATGGGATCCTGTAACAAGATGTATTAGCTCTAGGTTTTGACAGTGGTGGGACTGCAGGAGTGGTCTCTGTGAGAAGAGGCCAGGGGCTGGTCCATGCCAGATACAGCCGGCTCCAGACGGCTCCAATGGACCCATCACGGGGCACAGCTGAGCATGTGGTCCCTCTGGGAAACATATTTAAGAAAGGGCAAAACACCGGAAGGGAGGGAATGAAAGAACACCAAGGCCAGAGGAGTAGGAGGTTGCTCCATGGCAGAGCTGGTAACACCCCTAAAGTGACTGCAGCCTGTTGAGGACACAGGCTAGAGCGGGTACTTCCCTGAAGGGAGTGTGGCCTGTGGAGGAGTAAGAAGAAAGGAGCAGTGGAAAAAAAGAGTGAGAAACAGGAGCAGCAGAAAGAAACTGCTACACACTGACACCAACCTCCTGCAGTTTGCTGAAGTGACTGAGTATAAAATGCAGTAATAACAAGGGAGTAGAGAACAGGAAGTGAGGAGGCGTGGTGTTTTCTATAACTGTTTAAATATTTGCCTTTGTTTCTGAATACCTGAATCAGTATTTAAATGTTTAAGTTAATTAGCAATAAATTAAATTACATTCCCCAGCTGAGTCTGTTTTGCCTGTGACAGTAACTGGTGAGTGATTTCCCTGTCTTTATTTTGACCCATGAGTTTTTTCACTACTGGTCTTCATATTTTCTTCCCCATTCTGTGATGGGTAGGACTGAGCGACTGGGTGGGTGCGTGGCTGCTAGCCAGGGCCAACCCAACAGACAAGATGACCATAGAGGGTTTAATTTTAGGCGTTTGAGGACTGACTGCCCTATTGTGCAATAGTTTCTGTCAATGCAAAGTGAACAAAAAAAAAAAAAAAAGAAGTTCTAACAGACATGAGACTTTGAAAGGATGGGAACTTCAAAGACTTCCATGCCAGATAAATGTTATGATAAATGTTACGAACATAGACAATATTAAAAAAACCTACTTTTTTGCTACAAGTGTTATGTAGTGTCCTTAAGATGGTTCAGTTGTGAGATAAATACAAAAATCACAAGGCAGGCATCTGAATCCTCAAAAAGTATTGCTTCTGGAGAAATGCAGATATATGCAAAATTAAATTGCACACAGAGGTTTGTTCCAGTGGACAAACAAAAAAAGCTAAAAAGAAGTGAATGGTCTTCACACAGATCTATGTCTGACATGTGGAAGTATCTTGCAGTATGTTCCTGGATCCCATGAAGATTACTAGAACAGGCTGCCCAGGGAAGTGGTGGAGTCACCATCCCTGGAAGTATTTAAAAGACGTGTAGATGAGGCGCTTAGGGACATGGTTTAGTGGCCATGGTGGTGTTGGGTTGACGGTTGGACTTGATGATCTTAGAGGTCTTTTCCAACCTTAATGATTCTATGATTCTCTGATTCTATAAGATGGTTAGTGTTAGTAACTGTTCCAGTGCCTACCATGTATTTTTACTTTTTACATATATATATATATATGCAGGAAAACCATCCTGTGTTTATATGAGAATTATCTGGAACATGTTAATATTCTGTATTTTCAAATACATACTTTCTCTTTGGAAAGACTTTTCCCTATCTCCCTCCTTCTTCTCGTGACTATACTTAGGAATTTACTATTTGTTCTCTCTTACGTGAGCTTTGTACATAATTT
This sequence comes from Fulmarus glacialis, assembly GCF_000690835.1. Classification (NCBI taxonomy): domain Eukaryota; kingdom Metazoa; phylum Chordata; class Aves; order Procellariiformes; family Procellariidae; genus Fulmarus; species Fulmarus glacialis. The sequence continues at coordinate 61,290 of NW_009191975.1, forward strand.
TAGCATAACCATTCCTTGTGATGATTCTGTCTTTGTCCATTTCTTCTGTAGACATTTTCTAATCAGACCTGGAATTGTCTTAGAATGGAATTCCACAAATTCACAATACCTTTGAGTAAATCAGTGGGACACTACATCCACGTGCCCCAGCAGTATAATTTTGGGCATATCCCAATAATGGGAGAACTCAAAAGGCATAAGACAGAAAAAATCAAATTCTTTCAGCTACCCAAGAAAAATAATTGTCTTTAAAAGAGTTGCATTAATAATGTGAAATTTAAGTTAAGCAGCCATGAAGTCTTTCTATTGCAATTGTTGAGTATTATTGGCATGAATATAAGTCACTGTGAAAACTTCATTCATCTCCTAAATTCTGCAGTCATTTCCCAAGGGACATTACCATGTGATTTTTCATTGTATACCATTTTGTGTGATTTTACTACATACATTGCCTTCATGGTAATTTTGAACATGTAACAACATTTCCTTCTCTTATAGTGCTTTCTCTTGATTCTCTACTTCCACAAGATTTTAAGGTTTAGCAATGAAGTACCTGTATAGATTCTTTGTAATGAGGAAAACCAAGCAAGCTGAAGTTGTTAACAGAGCTTTTTTTTTTTCAGTCATTTTTGCAATCTCTGAATTTTCATTATATCTTTTATCAGATGTACTATACTTAAAGCAATCACCATGAAAATCTGTATTATAAGACTACCTGACTTTTGATAGCTTTATACATTCAAACCAACAGTTATGGCCATGCAAAGTGTGCGGTGTACTTGAACAAAAGGCAGAATAAGAAAAAGAAAAAAGGAAACACATTAAGCTCCTAAATCAAATAAAGGCTCTGAGAAACTTTATATTCAAGTATGAAAAAAAATAAGGTAAGACAGTTGTTTAATTATGATTCAGTTGTGATTTAACCATAAGAGCAAGCAGAGGTGAAACATAGCGTACAACCACGCTGCTTAGCTCATCTGAGATTCTAATTCTTGATTTTTCAAGTTTTAAACACAAGTACTCAGTCTCTTGCATGTTGCTGGATCAAATGATCAAAGCCACTGTAGTATATGGAAGGAGAAAGGGGAAATCTGGCTCATTTTTCTATTCATTGGCAAAAGTAGTTACAGTATTGTGAAAAGGAGGGAATATCAAGATTACAGCTAGGATGAACCGCCAGTAGATTATCAATACTAAAAGTAGGAATGGAGAAGAAAAGAAATTAATATTCACGGCTGCATCTAAGTTACTGTATTTCATACATTTGCACTTAGCATTCATGTGTTTGCACATGCCTAAAGGAAAAATTCTGACTTCAAGGGTTTTTCAATGATGTGTGATATAATATAAATTTAGATATTATATGATTATAGCAATAAGTTCTTGTAGTACTAGGTAATACTTGAAAAGAAGACATTACAGAGCTTAAACAAGGGACAAAAGTCCTGTCACAACTGCCCTTTCGCTCTCCCCAGAGGAGTCAGTCACCTAAAAAATCCTAAAATGTTGTGGGTTTTTTTAGTATTTCAGTGGAAAAATCCCATAGCACTAATGTTTCATGCAGAGACCTTGATAGAGATATTAAGTATCTAACTCATGTTTATACATACAGGGAAAAAAAGAACCATAGAATCACTTGTTTGGTATAAGTATTTTTCCTCCTTTCCAGTCTCCACAAAGAAAAAGATAACAGGAAGGCAATACCTTTTTTTTCTAATTAAGCTAAAAAGTCGGGAATTAATTTACACATATTGGGGAAGATGATGCTCCTCTATAGAGGCAAAAAATACTTTTTCTTGAGCAGCTTATAAAGAGACTTTAGATTCAGTACAACAGGGGGAGTAACAAGATATTAGGACACAGAATGACAGATGAAACTAACATCAATTCAACAGGATTAGTGCAAGGCATGATGCAGGAAGGACATTACATTCTGCCTTCCGTTAGAAATAAAAGCATTAGCTACCTATTTTCTCTAAGGTTTTAAGGAAGAAAAGGATTCTAAGGAGAGAACTGAGCAAAGAAAGAGTAGTCTTTTATGTGTTTTATGTTAAAAAAAGAAGACAAAGAAAAATACGTTTTCTTATACCAACAAATGCCAGTGTAAAATTATTTTTTTCTGATTAACAAAGGATTTTGCTGTATATCAATGAAAACTGAAAATTTCTAACCTGTTTTTCTAGATAAACAGCAAAGAAATAATTATAGTTTCCACTCAAATAGTTAGTTTCCACCTAATGCTTCTTTTGTTTGAGAAATTTCTCATAAGCCATAGGAAATTTAAATTTCAATATTCTTGGAGCAGAAGCTAAGACTGCAAGATAATCAACTATTTTCATCACAAGAACAAAAATAAAATATTGCTGGCTACATGGGCAGTACAGTCCATTCTCTCTCACACCTGCCCAGCCCAGCTTCCTCCCTCCCTTTCAAAAGAAATCAGAGATTATGAATGGTTAAACAAAGCACATAAGCAAGCATGAATTAAGATAAAGGAAATTGATGATTTATTTGGTATAATAAAAAACCTTATTAATTCCTTCTCCCCCAGCTCTATGGTACATCTGTGACAAAAGGGAAGAAAACACCAAAGGAGCGAATGGTGAGAGGAGAAGTAACACAAGACAGATCAATGTCTTAAGCTCTCAGATGTGGGAAGGCATTTGGGAAAATGGTTCACACTCTTATACTGAAAACCCTTAAAGATATAGTCCACCACTACTATGTCTGAAAACTGCAGAAGAACCTGTAATAATCATCTTCCAAGATGACCAGACTTTATAGATCCTATCCAAAGAGGAAAAGGAAACGATGAGGGGAAATTACAATCTCAAAATTCTCTTTTTCCAGGACTGCATGATAGCAGTGATGCCTAGATGAATATAAAATGGAGATTCCTTAATTAGGCTGTAAGAAGTGAAATTTGCTCTGATTGCCAAGATCTTTGGAACTGAATGGCGTACTCACCATCACTATCATGGATAGTGCCAAGAGGCATCCATAAGAAAAAGAAGCAGAAAGCAATGCAGGGTAAGCCACCATCAAGACATGAAACACTTTTATTTTGTTTCATCTGCTGCCTGCAGTGGCCTTGTCCTAAGAGCTGGCTTAGCATCCAATGTAAACTTTTCTCAACATAGTTTATTCTGGCTAAAGACCGTTGTGTTAACAATTATACTATTTTCCAAGAGAACCTTTTCAATTTTGTCGAAATTTTCTTCTTCACCATAACTACTCTTGCATTTGAATGTACTTCAAGTATTCATTTCTCTCTGCTTACTGATTATATTGCCAGACATGACTATATATTTTTGGCAAAGTAACACTTCCAGAGACCAACACAGCTTTACATTTTGCATGATGGCTACTCAAAATTCAGGGATCACCTAATTGTTTCAATTGAATATTGAATATACATTTAATGTCAGAAATTACAGAATTACAGCTGACTGCTGGATGGTGAAAGGATTATCAGCAACATGGAAATATAGCATTGAGGAAAACTGAAACAGTGAGAGGTATGTTTTCTTAAAGAGTAGAATTGTACTTCAAGTGATAAAGCAGTGATTTACTTGTACTTGATAAATTTGGTATGACACATACAGATAAAATAAAATGCAGATGTTTTATATTCCAATATACAATCACACACACTAAAAACATTAAATCCAAACATTACCATTCCAGTATGAGTTTTCATCAGAAATGTCTGTAGCTGACAAACAAGTAAACTTTCCTAGCATTGTGTACACTAAACAAGAGAGAAGGTGTGACTCCGCCATAAATGCTGAATATAAGATATTTTAAAATAATGAATGTGATTAAAGTCACATAAATTATTTGTTATTAAAAATTTGCTTGCTTCTAAACTTATTAAAATCTTATTAGAAGGTGGAAGTACTGTCATATTTTATGATGTGCATTGCTAAACACCTTGCTCATGTTAACTGTGCCACATTAGCTGAGTACTTACCACAAAATCTCTTTTAAGTTGGCATAAGAATAATGAAGCTTTTTTTGACAAAAGAATGAAACCAATAGAACAGACAAATAGATCCATAAATGTTGGCAAATTTCCTTCTGATTACCTCAAGAACTTTGATGATCTTCAGAGGACATTTCTGACAAGGTATGAATGTGTATCTGCAATTAAAACCTTGTAATATGCAAAGATTGGGAATATAACTCTTATATACAAGACACAGCTGTCATACAGAATTTAATTCCTTGTAACCCATCAGCATCCCTAGTCAGCACCACTGTTGACACTGAGACATTTGGTAAACTGATGGTGAATTGGAGCAACAAGACTGATTAAAAAAAAAAAAAAAAAGAAAATTACAAAACTGAAATAACAACAAGAATGTCACTGAGCTCTGAGTAAACAGACTAAGACCACGGCATACCACATACTTTGTGGAAAGATGTGTTACAATAGTTCCTTGATGTTATTTCAGATCTCCCTTTAATGCAAAGAATCAAAATGAGGAAGAACTGGCTTGGCTTTTAGCTTTGTTAAACACTCAAGAACTACTTTTGGCATACAGATTGCAAAGAAAGAATTTCTTCCAGCACCTAACATGGGATAATGTATGAATTAAAAATTAACAAAGTATTGCTGTGTTCTTAAAACTAACTCCCATTTGCAGCACCATAGACTTCTTAGAATCTAGTCTTTCCTGATTACTTTCAAACAATGTTTGGAAAAAAAAGACATAATATTATCATAGTTTCTTAACACTTTTTAAATGTTGACCTGTCAAAATAGTATTTCTCAAGACAGAAAGAGAGAAGAGGCCCTCCCATCAGCAAGAAAGATATATTATAAATATGCATCCATAGACCACAAGGGGAGAGAAGAGAATGGGAAAAAAAATTAGACTTACTTTTCCTACTATTTTATGTTTTTCTAAAAAATAGAGGAGAGGTTATTATTTTACCCCGAACTGGAGAACAGACAAAAAAGTTTGAGAAACCCCGATTTAAACCATCTTCCAAGAACCCATGACATAAGTCTTTCAGGTCCTTCCTTTGGCCTCAGGAGTCAACTTAGGAAAGCAAATATAACTTTGACTTCTGTTGTCTCACACTTTGACTTCTTGAGTTCGAAAGCTATTTTCAGGTAAGCTATTAAGTGTCATTATCTTATTATAATGAAATTCTGATTCCAACATGTCTTCATTTTTTTTCATCAGTTATCACAAATGTTGTCAAGCACCGATGTTTGATTTCATCAAGTTTTAAATGGAGACGTCTTGTTTTAGTGCCTGTGTTGAGAGTGGGAACTCTCATCATAGTTATTGAAAAGAGGTAGACTGTTTGAGAGACTAATTTTATGTGGGCTATCTCTTTTCCATTAGACAATGCTAGATTCCTAGTTTACACACTTAAGTGTCTGAGGTTGGATGCAATAGGCCTAGGCCTTAACACATACATCTTTTCTTTGTGTGAATAAAGAGTACACTTAGAAAAACAAGAAGCAGAAAGTTTCACTAACTACACTAAATAACCCTAGTTTTCAGCAGTCAGTGATTTGGAAATCAGTCCTTGGCACTCCTATTACCGATAAATGATGAGGAATTCAATAACTTCAAATAAAGTGCTAGGTAATGTTACTTTTATTATTGCTCTACAGAGCCATGTCCTATGCAGTCACAGTTCACACAGCTCAACAGATCCATTTCATTTTGAATTTATCCTTGAGCTGAGAAACTACATGCAGTAGAAAGAAACACTAGACAGGACTTGAAGAGAAACATGTTTGAGTACTGTTATGTACTGTATTTGTAGCCCTTGTGAATGAAAGGAGGCAAGGAAGAACGTTACTCATTCACTGTACAGGATTATTATGGTCTCCAGCACCAGAGACCTCCTGAGGTTCCTTTCTACCTGAATGGTTATATGACACCATCTCTGCCTCCAGCTTGTCTAGTCACTTTTTCCCAACCTTGTGCATAAAATGAGGCTCATTACTATTCCTTGTCATGTATTATATTATTGTATACTATGTAGGATATAATAATGAAAATGTTACTGAAATCAAAAGGAATGTTAAGGGAAGAGTAAATATAAATAAAATATATGAAACATTAATTTGATTTTTTTTCTAGAAAAGTGTATACTTTTTTGTTTCAACTTCTTGTGGATATTTGTGCAATGGACACTTGTGGAACATGAGTTTCAAAACTTTGCATTCACATGTATGCATGGAAAACTAATTCTGCTCCTGTAAGAAAAGAATATTTAATCCTGTTCTTATTGCTGTGGCTTAACCACTAATATGCTTCCAATAGGTGAAAAAACAATATCATATGGCTTGTCTCCTCAGGACTACTTGTTCCCATTCCCAAGACTCTCTGGGTGCTGAAAGATAAATTGATGAAAATACTGTATCCAGGGAAGTCTTATTCTGCTTGCAGATATTCCAGGAGCAGAAAGAGTGGCTAAATTTATCAGATTAATTATTCATTGTGAGTTATTATGAACATTAATTATTATTATTATTATTACTGTTTCCATTGTTCCTATGCCACAATTTTCACTGCTGGATGTCAGGTCCATATATTTTGTGGTGTACTGATTAAAGAGATAATTAAGTTCCTTTTCCTGAAAAAATCTTCCCATTTCCTAAAAATAGTTGCTTTCATCAAGTCATGTTAGAAGCACTGCAACTGCTGATAATATACTGTCAAAGAAGACAGAAAGGAAAAAAATTATTTGCTTGAAGATCCTTCCTCACTGAGTAGTATAAGATATTAAATAAGTTTCTGTATGTTGGATTCAGGAAGGAAAAAGTAATTTTAGGGAATACAAAAAAGCAGGCAGTTTCCAAGGTGATGGCCAGAGAATACTAACAGTTTATCAGTTTTTAAGGGTCATGAGAAAAACAAAAAACAACTCAACAACAACCCCCCCCCCCAACCCCCAGGATTCTTGGAAGTTTGACTGTAATGTTTGGCCCTTTCTTTACATGAATTACTTGAGCTTGAAAACATAGAGTCACATTAGCAGCTCTGTGCCAGTAAAAAAAATAATGTTAGATTAGTTGGAGGTGTTTCAATAACCTTATGGTATTGATTAGACAGGATACAAAGCTGAATAGAGACTTATTCAGGTCAAAGCGTCGTAATCTTGTTTTTACTGGGAAAGGAGCAGAATGCAGAAGAACAGCATAGTAATTTCTTAATCAGAGATATATGTACCTCCTGCTAGCCAAAGCAGAGGGTTTTTTCTTCATTTAAGAGTTTTAATTTTTTTTAATTGACTTAATTTTTTATACGAAACATTAATGTCCTCTTATTCCTGTCCTTTTTGCTGAAGTTAACTCAAGATTGCTCTCTATTCCTCTAATTTAGCTACCTCCAGTATGCTAATTTAGTTGACTTGTGTGATTGAACATTCTTTTAATGTGTATTTCTACCGTGTTGCAGCCTTAGTCATCCAAGGTTTATTTAGTGTGTCTATATTACTTCAAAACATGTTCTGATAAATCCCATGGCGTTTCTGTGGAACGTGTCAGGCTCCTCCACACACTGAAAGAGCACTGAGGCATGACAGCAGATGGGGAACCCAATAACCGAGCCAGAGACACAAGCCCCCCGGCCAGCTGTCCCAGGAGAGCCTCCAGCCCCATGGGATGGTGGGACACCCATAATGAGTCCCTGGTAGATGCTCTCCTCGACCGCTTTTTGGACTGAAAGGGCTGACTGCCTAGGGGTATGAAACCCATTATGGGATGCAAGGAAAGAACATTTCAGGATTGCACAAGAAATTATGGGATGTTTGGGAGGAACCAAACATGGGGAAAGAGCAGGATCAAAGTGATTCACCATGCAAGCAAGTGTCTGGTCAGGCCATGCCCTGCACCCAATCAGCGCAGTTTGTCCTTGTCTTCTCATTGAACTACATTTCTAATTCCTTTCCTGCATGAGGGGACTCTGTTCAGTGTGCATGTGTGTATGGAGGTGTGCATGCCAGCAACTGGAGTCAGAGCAGGAGGTCTGTCTGTCTGTCTGTTTGTCTGTCTGTCTGTTTGTCTGTCTGTCTGTCTGTCTGTGGTGCCAGCAACTAGAGAGGCCAATGAGCCTGCACGTTGAGTTGGTGTGTGTGTGCCAGCATGTGATTGCTGGTGAAAATCAAGCTGGACTAGGATAAAAGGTTTGGGAGCCAAGTATTGGAGCAACCGTAAGTCTGGAGCAGACACTAGAGAGACAAAAGGATCAGCAAGTTGCCTACTGGAGAGGCTAGGAGGCCCGAGTCAGCTAATGGGGACACCATGGAGATAGAAGGTCATCTACGGGCAAGGCCATAGGTCTGGTCAGCTGCTGGCAACACTCTCTTGTAAATGGCGTGTCCCTGTGAGTGAGGAGATGAGAAGATCCAGTTACAGATTGGGTGACTGTAGCGATCTACAGTGTGTGAGAGTGTGTGTAAGTGTGTGTGTGCTCACGTGTGTGTGCAGGTCTGAGTTCTAGCAACAGGAGAGGGGCTGTGGGCTTCGGTGGCTGGCATGCCCAGATGCCAGCAACTGCGGAGACAATGGTGACCCAGGGGCCAGCTACGGGATACAGCTACTGGGGACTGAGTAAATTTTCTGACTGGGGAAAGACCTTAGTGTTTTGGAGTCAGCAGCAGAAGCAGGAAGGGAATGGACTTTTCCATCCTCCATTAGTAAAATACTTTTTCCTCATCTCATGGCTGTGTCACAATGGCTGAAGCTTGCCTGCTTCACTCCTCTACCACAAAGAGGACGGTGAGATCACATCAAAGAATGGTGTGTGTGATAAAGGCAGAATTCCTCTTCATCCCCATGGTGGCTATTTTGTGACATGAGAACTACAATTTTATCTTCTTCAAATTGAAAAGCTATTATTACTTAATAGTTCTATTATAAAAGCACCCGCAGGCCCTGCTTTAGGATTGGAGACTGTCTGTGAGAGGCATTGCCTTCAGAAACGGACAGATTTAGCTCCTGCCTTAAGAGACTGTGGTCAATGGACAGGCTGACAGCTGAAGAAAGCCATTACTTGTCCCAAAATTACTTAACCCCTCTTCAAACAATCCAGTTTTGCCTTTAAAGACACAGAAGCAAAAAGTTTGTCTCTAGGTATGACAAAACACAAGTCCCGGCTAGATCTTTAAGTAATGTAAATACTTATGTGTATATATTTATATTTAATGTTTTTGTTTCTGTATTTGTTATGCTATAAAAGAACGTGAAAAATGAGGACCTGATTATGTTTCATTACACACTAGTCCATTTTCACTTAAGGATTCTAACATTTATTTTCAATAATATAGCTCATGATTTGCAAATATAATAAATATATATTGCTCTCTAAAGTCAGTCAACATGTTTGATGATGCCATTATGTTTTTCAAATTTGCACACTAATGTGCTACCATTTACTGTAAAAATGACACTTAAAAATGAAATACTATAGTCATTTTATCATTGCTAGTTAGAGATGTTAGAAAAAAGGACAAAAGAACAGGGGAGAAAAAAGGCTTTGTGGTGAACAGTGTGAGCCAACAGCATGATGCACAGCTAAGTGGGAAGCCTGTGCAGATTCTGGAAGTACTCTGAATCGAAGGCCACAGAGCAGGGGAAGTGACATATGCTTATGCAGGTGAACAGGTAGAGCTTGCAGCATGTGAAAACATCTTCTTGAGATAGCTAAGGAATCCCATTAACAGTCTCTCAGCTGCAGGGCTGTGAAAAGATGAGGTACAATGGTCGTTGATGGGAAACCTCAAGAAAAAGAAATCAGAGGAAAAAATTAGTCTAGAGTGAGAAGTCAGATGACCCATTTAGTTGACAGTGGTTTAGCCTGCTCTCTTAAATAAATGGAACAAAAGCAATAATTCGTCATTGTTCTACCTCCTTGTCTGTCTTGTGAACCCTGAATGTATTAGAGCTCTCTGACTTTCTCCTGCATGATTGCAGACATGATTATTCATGCATGATGTGATTAATTTTTGTTTTAACTCATAGAATACCCTTTGCTGTATCAATGTTGTGATTAAAAAACCTCTTCACTGCATAAAGTAAATGTCTTAAACTTGATCATGTTATAATTAACACATAAATGTATACAGGTATAAGTGTATCAAAGTGTTATGTGGCAATGATGCCATTCACACCAGCTGTCTAAACAGTATAAAAATTTTCTACTTTTGTGCCTTTTTAGAAAATGCCTGTTCATGCAAATCAAATAATTATATGAAAACTCATCAGTTTTAAGAAAACAATCATTGGAATATCTTTCTTAGCTCCATAGTAAACAGCTCTTACATTCTTTTTCACACTAAGTTAATAACAAGCTAAACAGAAGACCCAGACATAAGTCTTTCCTCTCAGCCTCTCTGAAAAGGGACCTGAAACGAATATTCTGTATCCCAGTTAAGTCCTATGCATTTTTCTTTCATACTTTGAAAGTTTTCTTTATCACCATGATGCAGAACAAGAATATTTTTTGAAATATGGAAGTTTCATGGGTGGGAAAATGATTCTCCATTCGCTTCCACATCATCTGAGTATTGAGATTTGCTACAAGTGAAAGGTAGCCTGCTACAGCATGATTTCGGTTTTGAAACCATGTCCATCAACACCACAGCAACCATTTATCCTTGCCACAGAAATACCTTGCCTAAATGACATGGAGAAGAAACTGATGAAAGAACAGATATATTCATACATGATCCACATTCAGGTTTCAAACTGAGGAAAATAATCATAATCTGCTGTGATACAGAAGAGCAAGAACATTTAGCGTAACTGATCAGGAAATGAAATTTTCTAAAGATTTTCTTTGATCTTAATGAGTTGTTGCATGTAGAACAGTTCTTTAAAAATAATTTAGCTACATCAGGAATAATAAGATGTAAACACTCTCTAATTGTTCAGTGTTTTCATGGTACAAAACAGATACCACCAGACCACACATACACACAAACCTAATCTCCCTTTCTCCCTCCCTCCCTTCCTCCTTCCCTCCCTCTTTCCTTCCTTCCTCCTTCTCTTTTTGATTCCTAATGCTGTGGTTAAGGCATATGTTGGCTGAATGATATACTTTGGTCCATACTGGATTCCTGGTTGACTTTCAACAGAAACAGCTTGTTTTCGTCTTCATTTTTTTGTGGGATGTGGAATGTTTTCCTAGCTTCTTTTTACTGAAGTAACAAGAACCGACTGGGGAAAATGAGGTGAAAAAATGTAATGCTAATACTTTCCTGATGGTAAACGGACCACCCAGTTACCAAACAGAATAAACCAACAAGAGACTAAGCTAGAGGAAAGCTGCTGTTCGCTATTCATCTTCAAGTGTTAGGAGTGTGTCTCTTTCTAAGAAACACAAAAGTGAATTTACATCACACAGATGTCATACTGAATAAGTAGAAATTTCCCTGAAATAATTTATTAATGCAGCTCTAAGATGCCTAGATAGTTTTCGGGGTGGGGAGGTGGTCCACATATCTGCTTCATATTTGTTTGGTGGTTGTTGGTTTGTTTGTTTGTTTGTTTGTTTTTTCAGAAATAAACATAACTACATGAATTAAATCCAAATCATGCTGTTCAATTAGATTTAGTAAAGAGAGTTGAGTTGCTTTTGATTCCAATGAAGGAAATATTAGTGAAAAACTAGTACTAGGAAAAGCAATGGTTTAACTGATCATTTTTGTTCATAAGGAGAGGAAGAAAATCAAGTCAGAATCTAAAAGATTTGATGAATATTTATTCTGTACTCCAAAAAAAGAAAGAAATTAATTTGCTTCCTAGTTGCCTGCCCTTTTCCCTTCCCACCATTATACAAATGGAACTTTTTTATTCTACCACTATATGAATCTGAGCATCAAAAGTTTTCATGTTTATTTTTATTTTGAATTTTAGCTAAATTATTTCAGATATCTTGTTTACTGCAGAGTTTCACTAACAGTTGGCACACCAGAGAAGACAATAGCTTGTTACATGGATGCAAGAATGAGTGTCCAGCTGTTCTTAAAATGGCTTTTCTGCCAGAGAAAACACACTGTTGAATGACATCCTTTGGTACCACGTCTGAACAAGGATAAAAAGAAAATGGGATACATTTCAATCTTAGTTGCCCAGTGTACATTTCAAAACATGTTGGTATACAGACATAGATGGAATGATTTCACACCTAACATGATGTAGCTGAGACTTGTTTTTTGCTCAAACCAACAAGAGACATGTAAAACAAAATTTGCAGGCTAACATTCAATTAAAAATTGATTGAATCTGTGAGCAGAAAAGACTGCTTTTATTTAAAACCTTTTCTTGGCACAAAATCTAAGACAATTCATTTGTTCCACACAGTGACATGGACAGACTAAAGACAATATATACGATACCATGACTCAAATGAAGGAACGTGACAATAAATACTTGTTTTGAATAACACCTACAGAATATAGCAGCCATTGGCAAATTCTCATAGTTCATTACTGCAATGATCTAAGTGCCAGTATTTTCAAGACATTATCCTGATTATTTTTCACTTGAAACATACAATAAGAGATATATTAGCCAACACTATAGAAATATTTCAGCATGTCCTTGACACTTTTTTGAATAAGAAAGTTAGACTTTGTATAGGGAAAGTTTTGAAATTTCAGTGTTGAAAAAGGAAAAATATTTTTCATTATTTATGTCCTTTTTTTGACTAAAAAGAAATCCCTAGAACAAGTTTAACTGTTCACTGTTTTACAGAGCGCTAGATGGGGCAGCTAAGAGAATTTTTAGGGGACTAAGAGAACTTTTTTATGAATTCTGGTGGAGGTTATGAAATGGTCCCATTGTGGATCATCTTAATACTATGTAGACATCATTCTGTAAATTGTCAGCAGTGTGTGATGTTTCTTCAAGATCCACAGCAAGAGACTGATGGTTGCCCTTCAAGAAGGGATAGCCAAAATGCAAGGAAGCACTACTACAAAAAAGGAGGTGCTTTGAAGGAATAGTAGTTCGTCAAAATCAGAATAACAGGCAGGAGAAAGGAACAACAAAATAGACTTTCATCTTGTTGGACTACGGAACTAGCCAAAGAAAAGGGAGGATTTTGGATAACAAAATATTTTTTAAGTGTAAAGAATACTAAGAAGAAAGAGGCAACAAACATTTCAACACATCTTATATTTGTTTCCTAGCTGGCAAATTCCCAAGTTATCTACTGTAAAAAGTGTTTTCTTTCTTGAACCTGTGCATACTTGTTTGCTTCCATTATCAGACATCCCTGAAGACATGACTTGTAAAGACAGAAGGCCCACAAGATTGGATCGCTAGAAAAGTTTGTAGTTAAGCTACAATGAAGCTAAAGGATGAATTTATGAGAAAGTAGGAAGATTAAAACTACACCCTAGGTCTAAGGCAGTTGTGAAAAGTTGCAGAAAAACCATAAAAGACAGCCTGCTGAGATCAGAGGGCCTAGTGCAGTAAGAAACAAATAGTGCAGAAGAATCTGTCTTTTTATATATTTGTCTTGTTAAGGCATTTTACTAATTCTGTTTGGGATGTGGTCATGTGCTCCCAAAGTCCTGAATCAGTTAAGAAATGTTTGATTATGCTATGTTCAGTGAAGCTTCTCAAATTTGTTGACTGTTCACTTAATGAGGGATGCCACGTACTTAAAGGGCTTATACTAGGATTGGCCATAGATGTCTTATTGTTTGAGAGTATTAATCCTTTGCATAAAGTTAATATAAATAAAAATACGAGTGACATTTGAATGGATAAGCAGTGAGACGGTCAGTAAATACTTCTAAGGATTCTTAGGTACAAAAGCTAGTCAGTTATGAATTGTTTAAATACAGATTATATGCTTATGAGGGGACAGTATATACCCAACACAAGAATTATCTGCATTTCTGATTTCAGGAAACATTGAATTCAGAAAAAGTTAAGTGCTAGAGAATAAAGCTGTTCTCATGATCCGCATTAGTTGATTTCCTTATCTTTATTTTTAAAATCTCTAACCCATAGCTCTGAATAAAACATTGCAGGCTACTTGTGAACATAACCGTAAAATGATGCTGGTTTGCTTCAATCCCATTTTAACATGGCAAAACTAGCTGAGCCTTTAGTGACATATTCTAAACCAGGAATTATAGTATCACCCAAGAACAAGTGAGTGTTTCATTTCAAAACTGTAAGCACGTCATCCTTCTTTAATATAACCTCCTCCTGGAAGTGATATTTTGAGAAACAGATTATGCTAAACCTGAGGAGATATACAACCTGTGAGCTTTATCAAGAGAGGCTGTAAATATCTTCAGTTTCTACTCATGTCAGTGGGAGCTGCCAGAGTGCAATGATTTTTGGGACCAAGTTTTGAATAGAACCATCATCAAAATAGCCATCTTTCCATTTGGATAGCAGAAAATAGAAACTGTGTGTTTCTGTCCAAAGCTACGCTGCAGATAAAAAATCATCAATTATTTTCAAATTACAGTCATTTCTGAATGCATAAACCAAGTTCACATAGCCCATAATATGTTTGGATACTAGATAAGGAAATGAAAAAATCTTTATCTGTCTTTGTTCCTTACAGATACGTAGCTACATGATCTCAAAGAGAATCCATCACTAGCACTAGCTGTAGCAGCCTCAACGAAATCACAGAAGAAAAAGAAAAGTCTAGACAGATGAGAGTAAGCTGACTATGCTGAACTATTTTATAGTAGTGGTAAAGTGAGGAATACAAAGGATGTGGAAAACACACCGAGAACTAATTTATGTGCGGAAAATGCTTAAAGTGATGCACTGTCTACAAAAGGAGGCTGCAGTCAAAACTGCTTTTATAAAACAAAATAGAACATTCCTATAAGAGATGCTACCAATGCGTTTGTAATACCTTAAAAAGCCATTTTACTATTTGTTGTGCATATTATATATGAAATAATTATATACATGCATCCTTAAGCTAATGCTGGTTTTGTCTACACCATGTGCTCGTGGTAGTTTTCATATGAGGATGGAATGAATATTGATGGACGTTTTAGTCAATGGGTTATAAATCTATGTAACAAGTAATTAAAAGGACATAACTTCTATGGAAACACTCCTGAAAGACTGCATGGGGAAAAAAAAGATGTAGGGTGGATTACCTCTCTTCTACCACAGACATCTGCTCTTTAAAATGCATATTTTGTTCCTCCCAATTTGCATAGCTAATACTGAGTTAATTGAAATCTGAGATCAGGAGTTTCTCATATTTCTTGGACTTTTCTAAACTGCAAAAAATTCTATTTCTTCATTTAAATACGCACACAGATGTCAATATCCCTAATCATGGCAGAATACAGCACTGTCCTTAAAACTATTGTCAAGGCAAATAATTTGTTCTTTGTTTCTGAATATCAGAACACAAAATGGTTATAATTTCCAAGGTAGTAACTCTGAATGTCTGTTTGCCAGGCGGTTGAAAAATTACGTTGAATGGGGAGTCAAGCAAGATCTCTTTTTTTTGGTATGCAAGACATTTTTTCCTAATGATTGGATCAACAGAAATGTCCAAATATCTATTGTTCAATTACTTGAAGTTTAGGGGTAAATACACTGAGTTGTTTCAAAGTGATTTCTCCCTCTCTTAAACTGCATACAATCCTCTGTTAAGTATGTTGATTTCCATTTTTATTTGCATGAAAGAAAAACAATTATTTGACATAATTACTGGCATGCTGTTGACAATTTGTCATTTGATTCATCCATGGTTAATATTTTCAAGGGCAACAGTTGTGATATTTTAAAGATCCTTGCATAGCAGCAAATGGTGATTTTTTTTGTTCCTTTTTTTCCTTTTTTCCTTTTTTTTCTTTTCCTTTTCTTTTTTTTATGATGAATGTTTCAGAGTTCTGTGCAAGAAGTTTGTCTGTGTATTCATTTACCGTCTTCTTCATTCACCCTAGCAGAACTGCAGAAATGTTACACACTCCAAACCAAAAAAATAAAAAAAGGAAGTAACTGACTGTAAAACAAGCTATATTCATATTTAATTTAGCAGTGGCAATTGTTATTGGTTTGAACAGTTGAAACACTTCCAAGCTTTTACACTTAAAAGCTCAGATGAAAACGGAAGATCTGCAATTGAAGCTACTGAATCGTCTGCCATGGTGTAGTTTAGACTGCAAAAAAGAAGCATCTGCTCTTACTCCCTGAATTCACTTTAAATATGGGAATTAAAATGTTTCCACAACCTAAATGGTAAATAGCATGTTTTCAATGTGCTTGTATGTTCTTCTTCTCAAAACTCTAACCTTAAGAAACACTACCGCTGATTTAGCGATTCACAGATTTTGTCTGAATTGGTAACTAAGCTCTTCAGGAGCTAGTACACTCATTACTAAGAAAAGAAACACTTCAAAGGAGTTTAGATATCTGTGGATTTCTGCCACAATGCCATTTTCAGTATAAACAATGAAATGTTCTTAAGGACAGCTGTAGTGTAGGTGATACTTTATCATTCACAACTTCTATGAAAATATAAATTCTGATCCTGAAAGGTGCTGGACACCCTCAAGTGCTATTACATTAGATGGGAGTCAAGAGCTTGAAGTACCTCACAGAAGATGCTTGGAATATTCATTCAGGCCCGCCATAAGTTAAAACTTAAAATTCATTCAAAACTTAATGTGGGAGTATACCAACAGATGTAATTTTCTCTAAGTACAAGCCTTTAGAGCAAAACGGTTAGGGCTGTAATAAATGGTACCATGGTGATTTTCAAGCACTAGACATTTCCATTAAGCACAATAAAAAGCCACACATTTAAAATTCTGAGACAATCTGTGAAAACAGGTTAGCCATGTCCTGATTTTTCCTTCTTATTGAATAAGTTGTTATTCTGCATTTTTAAGTCCTCCAGCATAATGTATTAGATATGGTTATTGCCGTATTAAAGATTAGATACACATATCATTAAAAGACACTATTTTTACACTACTGTGTGATGCAAGAGAAGTGGAAAAAATTAAAGCCCATCATTACTTCTGAAGAAAACCCCTCCTCTAACTTTCTTATTCTTTTCAAGTGAAAATTTGAACCGCATCCATATGAAGTTTGACCAAGTTAAATTATTGAACTGCGAGTCTCTGTGAATGTAAGCAATAAGCTTCGTTTAAACCAGTCTGGAATTTCTAGCCTGAATTTGAGTCATTTGTTCTTATTAGTATTTCCCACACAAAGTAGAAAACATCACTTAAGAAGAAATGAATTGTTTTAGGAATTGTTTTAGCTGCCACTCTTCTGCTGTTCTGTAGAGAAAAATGTTCCAGCTTTTTCCCATTAACTGCACCTCCTATACCCATCCTTTTCCTCAGACACAGACTATCCATTACATGTTATTTCTAAGTGTACTTGGGCATGACAGAGCAGACTAGGGAAGCACAGTTTGCACTTCTTGTATCTATTAGTCCAAAGACATTCTCTGTGTACAACATCCTACATATGAGTCTGAGAAGTTGGAAGGGATTCTGAAAAGCCTGGCTCTTAAGTTTTCAGCTAAATTGGGGTGACTTGCCTTCTTTTGATGTACCTCACCTTTCACTCAGGAAATTGCTAAATTATCATCTCTGTCATACAAAGTAGTACTTCTGAAGAGGAAATACTTACACTTCTAATAAACCAGATGGCACCAAAAGATACAGTTCTCAGAAAAGGATGTCTAAAGAGCCTTACAAAATTTTCTTAACCAGCCTATTCTCTTGCCTTGACTTGAAAATACAAAATACAGCTGGCTGGATATGTAATTTTTATCATTTTATGAAAGAATAATTTTTTTAAAATTATTTCCATTCCATATTGTGATGAAGCTGAGACCATTTCAGACTGAAAACATGTCCATACCAGTTGTTAAAGTTAAAGTATTCAGATGGGGTATAAGAAATCTGTTTCTGTCTTTTTTTACACATAAGAATGAACAAGAAGAAGAATCTGAGCCTGCCATTTCCTGCATGTTTGTGTTGCTTGCTGTCCTGGCTGTTTTAGAGATGGTAGGGAGTAGGGGAGAATTTTTGTTTGTTATGACCAGAAATTTCATTCAGGAAAATGAAATGTGGGAGTATACCAACCATACCTTAAAAAGTTCTGCTCTCAGCAAAAGGCTATATTTTCTAAACTAAAAGTGGCAGGTTAAAAAATTGCACACCAACCCTATGCTAACTTAATACACTTAATATAGTTCATACCAAAAAAAGGAAACATCACGCAGAAAAATATGTTTGTTGGTTCTGCTTTTCCCCCTAATTCTGGATTCAAAATTATGTATTTATCTTTGGGGGGGGGGAAGGAAGAGCCTCTGAAGTGTTTTTCACTCTACTCCTCTCTTACCTGAAAATTTAAAACATAGAACTTCTATACTTAGAAGAATGTTTGGAGGTGAGACAACTGATGAAAACTTACACTGCACGTCTCCTACTGAAGAGTAAGCTCTGTGGGCATCTCTTCAAACACCAACAACCAGTGCAGGTTCTTTTCCTCTGGAAAAAAAACATTATTTCTCAGCATGCTGTCTTCTGTGAATAGACTTCTGATGTTCACTAACTCCTATATACGATAGTAATGGGCATTTTATCTAGTTTCAAAATCTTGTGGCTTTAAATCTTTTTCCATCTTTATCTTCTACACCTTTTTCATCTACTCCTGCTGGGAACTCATTGATATGTGGGACAGTAGCTGCTGCATGAAGGTCACAGACAGAAGGCACACCTGAATAGACAGCGCATTGTTGAATTCTGGATGCAACTTTGCTCTAATACACTTATTATGATAATAATGTCATACCTTAAATAACAGAAAGAAATCACATTTTACAAAGGACAAGGTTTTTAGAACAGAGAAAAGCAGGGAGATGGTGAGACCCTTACAGGAAGAAGTCACCATTCCTGACATTCTTCTGGAAGAAGGAATCAGAGATTCAGGGACAAGCTCAGGAGAAAGAGTTTAATCTCAGGGTATCATATGGAGTGCTTGAATTCTGTAACTGAGTGATAGAGATGTATTTCTCTAGTCAGACCACTTAATATGGTGTGTAAGCCTGGAAATACCTCATTGGTGGTGGTGGTGTTGTAACCATTTATTGCTGTATTCTATGAGTGTTTTTTTTCTTGTTATCTCTCTTCTATTTTTAGACTTGTTTGTGAATCTGAAAAATTTTATGATGCTACTAGCAACTCTTTAGATTATATCACGAAGGAAAAGATTCTTGATAGCTTGAAAGTAACAATCTAAAAAGAAGGAACTAAAAGCTCCATTATACACAGTGTTTTTTCAAGCCTCCAAGTGCACAGGAAATATATAATGACAATAGATGAGTACTAAGTATGGCAGCCTAAAATGGCAGTGGCATCCATTCATCCAGGTGGAAGAAGTGAATAAAAGTCTGACACCCATCGACTGTGAGTCATGACCATTTTAATGTTAGCAACATTTTGTGATGCCATCATCCTAACCCAGTTCAGGCAATTTTATTGTGGAATAACCTCCATTTCCACCAATTGATTACTTCAACAAAAACTTATGTGTTAATGTTACAGACAGTCAGACACATCTGCCTCTATCTGAAGTCTTCCGAAGGCCTTTGTTTGAAACCTCTCAAGAGGCTGTTTTACAAGAATAAAACTTATTATTCATTTACGTCAACTGTAATTCCTCCTTACAAGTCCTTTTATTCTGTTTCTCTAAATTTAGTTTTACAACCAACATTTGAGGTACCCAGTATAAGCTTCACCTCTTTCAGATCTGTCCCTGTAAGGAAGCTAAACTAGGAATCTGTGAAACTTGCTTGAGGCAAGCTAAATCTTTGAGTAATTTTTTAGCTAAACAGGCAACAGCAAAATCAGCAGAGAGGAGCAGAAGGGTGAAAACCCTGCATTGATTAAGCCAGCTAAGAGGTTGTTAGTAGATATTGTGACTATTTGGAACTGAGGCATAGGAAGAAATTCTGTAGCACCAAGGAGAATGAATTTGAGTACTTATTTACATCTTCTGTATAGAACACGCATCAGGCTCTTTTCACTAAGATGAGTTACTTGGTGACAGTCAGCAAGGAGTCAAACTTCTATTCCTCACAACATGTTTCCTTCTGCTAACAGGCAAAAAATCAGTATTCTGAACCTGTCACCAGTTATTCATACATTTGTGATATACATCTACCATACAACAAAACCAGCAGACCATTGTTCATATTGAATATGTTACTTTTTATGGATACAGATTCTCAATCTGCTGAATAATCAAGTTATGTGATTAGTGTGTAAAACTCATCTCCAAAGGCTGACACTATTGGAAGGTACAAGAAGCATTATAGAAGGAGAAATTTAAATATAATGCTTATAAGCCGTTTTCTGGAAGTATCTTTCTTCTTCTTCCTTGTCTGCTTTTGCTTTCTTTCCTTCCCATCTTTCTTACCAGACAATGCTGATGTGTTCTCAGTAGACTGTTTTCTCTGTAGTACTACTATAGACATGTTTTCAGAAGATATACAGTTTAAGACAGACATACGATTCCTGATTTTTTAAAAAATTGTATTTTTCAAATTCTACTTTACTAAACATCCATAGCTATATATCTGATGATAAATTGTTTCCTAGTAGATGTTTTTTAAGACTATACATTGGATTTGTGATGGATAGTGCACCTGGAATCTTTTCTGGTATTACCAAGAAGTGTTATAGGTTAGCAAAATTTTGCTTCACGTGTATAAATTAGAAACTTGCACCAGAGAAACTGGCCTAATGTAGAAACAGATACCAGACTGGCAACAAGAAAGTTAAAAAAACCTAGTTCAATCTGCAATGTTGACAGAGTATATTGGTAAATTCATGTCACCAGGTGAGACACCTGGCAATGAACTGTGAATGATAGTGTGAAGTAATTTAAAAATATCTGAAAGTGTGGTAAAATGCCACCTGCACATGTTGTCATTGCTATATTAGCTGCAGCCAACCCAGCAACAAAAATTAGCATACCTGCTTATCTTGCAGCAAAGCTCTCCTGAAATTCTACCAACACAAAAAGCATGTCAGTCATATTTACAACATTGTTCAAGGCTTTAGCTACATTAATGTAAAGCAATATTAGTAAAAATTACTTGAGTTTTCCGGAGTGGGAGTACTTATTAATTTGAATGGAGATCAATGACTCTGAAGAATTTCTTGAAACTAGATTTTCTGTACGTACACAAAGTTGAGGGGCTTGTTTGAATAAATCAGGTTTGAACATATTACACTGAAGAACTTGGTTCCGCTCTACCAGTCACTGAGTTCAGTTTCTAAGAGTATCTCAGAAGGTTAAAATGGATTGAGCAATACGTTCTGTGACAATAAGGAAAAATACATCTCAGAGACTGTTGCACATAAAGGTAACAAAATCTTCACAAGGACATCACTCTAATATATATGGTTTTGAGGAAATTATGTTTCTAAATTTGCCATATATTATATATTAATAAATGTTATACATTAATGTTAGAACCACAAACCTGGGTGCGTATTTGTCATTAATGTCTGTCTTGGGTTACTGTGTTTGAATCAGTCCTTGTCAAGAAAAAAAAAAAACAAAACCAAAGAAAAACAATCCTGTAAATATATTGAAAATTTATAGTCTTCAGTGTTAATTCTCCTTCTACATACACCTTAAAATAAGCTGCTTCTTCATCTCATGCCAGGTTTGATTTATGGCATTCAAAGTAAATACAAGAATAAAACACATGATTACTTGTTATCTCCTAGTAAATTATAGGCTTTCACAAGCTGGTATTTTATAGCCTAATGTTAAGGAATATAAATATAAAGCACACTATAAAAGCTTTTTCAGTGATCACCCAAAGGACTTACAAAGACTGTTCCTAACAACTGTCAGATCTTTAACTAAAGGTCAGGTGAAATAATACTGGAAGCCATGGGGAGACCTTCAAGTTGTCATGTAACAGGAGATTACTTTTTGGAGATGTCTCTGTTTGCAATAACAAAATGACATGAATGTCTATGTATATACATTGCTATGTAAGATGACATAAAGAGGGATCCGGAAAATACCAGTAAGTAGGATAAGGAGAAGAATCTCAAGGAAGTTCTTTAATATCCTAAATGTAAATATATTTGTTTGTTGGTCTTTCTCAGTGAGTGTCAGGAAGATGTAAAAAATATTTTCAGGGAGATATGAAAGGAAGGTTTTGATAGCTTTTGCCAGGCTCATAGGTCCATTCTTAATGAAAAGCAGGAAGAGGACCCAGCAGATTAAAAGGCAAAAAGAGGTGGTCAGATGGGAAAAGAAGAGACAGCAATTCATGGTGATAAGGACCTCTCTATATAGCACTTCAGAGGAAAGGTGGTTGCAATTCTTCTAATATGTTTTTCCTGGAAAATCTAGGTTGGCTAAAAGTACATATGTGAGGCTTTTGACAAGCATAGGATTTCCAGCAAGAAACACATAGAAGAAAAATCACTCCTGGACAGCCAATAAATCAGACACTCAGAAACTCTGAGGCTTTTAGAAGATCAGATTTCAAATGCATAACAATACACACTAACAAATTGAACTTCATTCTCTTTTGTTTCAAGTAAATGCCCTGTTGTTTAATTGGTAGAAAATGTTTTACTTTGTTAAAACTGTTTAGTTGAGTATGAAACCGCTCAGACGAGAGGTCAGCTACAGCAGGTTGTTCAGGGTTGTAACCAGCTGGGTTTTGAATATCTCCAAGCATGGAGACTCCACAACATCTCTGGACAACCCGTTTTCAACCCCCTTCACAAGTAAATAAGTGTTCTCTTACATTTAAGCAGAATTTCTTGTGTGTCAATTTGTGCCTGTTGCCTCTTGTTCGTTTCATTGGCATCACTGACAAGAATGGTCCATCTTCTTTACCCACCCAATCAGAGATTTATGCACATTGATGAGATCTCCTTGTGCCTTCTCTTCTCCAGGCTGAACAGCCCCAGCTCTCTCAGCCTCTTCTTGTATGACAGATGCTCCAGCCCCTTCATCATCTTTGTGGCCCTGTGCTGGACTTGTTATAATAACTCTATGTCTCTCCTGTACTAGAGAGTCCATGACTGTACTCAGCACTCCTGATGTGCCTTACCAGTGCTGAGCAGAGGGGAAGGATCACCTCACTTGAACTGCTGGCAGTGTTCTGCCTAAAGCAGGAATTCTTTCTTGAAGAATGATACAGAAAAGGTCTAAATCAAAATATTTTGCTGGATGGGTAAATTTTCCCATAAACACATTCAAAGTGAGGAGGTGGGATGACAAGGTAAAAAGAAGTGGAAAGCAGTCAAATGAATTCTGTTTTGATTCAGTCAGAGGATCTGCAGCTTTAAATACTATATGGTTTGCAGGTATTATGGATTACACATGAATTAATACTAGGCAGGATACCAGTAATATAGGTATCTGATTTGCTGAGTATTTGATTTACTGTTCCTGCTGTAGAAAAGCAGGTGGTAAGATTTGCTATTGTTACTGTAGGCCAAAAAGAGCTTTTGGAAAATGCATCTTTTATGGGCTTCAGGAATTTCCTTCTTCTACCTGTTATTCATGAGTTACCTTTGAGAATACTTGTACGTGAAAGGAAACATGTTGGTTTAGAGGTATGCACACTACAAGCTTTTTAATGTCTGGCAATGTTGCTATGGCCCAATTCCCTGACCCTACTTTTTCAACAGAAACACTCACTTGTCTCAGTTTTGAGGTGACCATGTGACGTACACAAATTGTGACTTTCAGGAAGATTCCTAAATGTCACCTACTTGAATTTACGTCTTTGGAGGTGACTAAGTTAGCTGGAGCACGCTCTTAGATCTTTCCTGAAATCACTAACCAATTGTACTCATAAGCGCTATTGTTTCCCCTACATAGTTGGCCCACTGTGGGATTAATGCAAAACATACCCCATGATTACCTGCTTGGCAATGCTGGAGTCCAATCTTCATCACTAAAGTGATGACCGGAGTTATTTTCTCTGATTTTCTAAAGTAATAGGGGAACATTGTTGTAGATTACCATGAGCTGTTATGTCTAAGGAGAAAAGTGGTTTTCAATTAATATGACCTGGGCTGAGTAAGCAGGAAGTAGTATGTTGACTATAATTGTGAACATAACCCATACTGTTATTGTATAGTCTAAATATGATAGCTTCTTACATGGTATAGTCAGTTACATCTTTACTAAGTGAGTAGATCTTGCTTATTTTAAATGTGAAGATCATTCCCCTTGCACTCTTACACTGACCATTTTCACCCATTTGCAGTGTGAGCAGGAATAAGCAGACTCCACAGAAGAGCTGCTCGTGTTGGCTTCACAACTGGTGGGCTGTTAGCTCATACGGAACTTGTGGGAGGTACAAAAGCTAGCTAAGCAGGAAGGGAATCAGTCTCCTCCAGGGTGGCTCCTGGAACTGTTCAACAATGTTGGACAACCCCAAACATAGTTACGAGGTTACTTCTGTCTTTTGTAACAGAGCCAAGAGATATTAAAGGAGATTGGGAATCCTTTGTGCTAGGCATCACACAGCACATAATAAAAACAATCTCTTCCCTTATTTCAAAAGACTGGAAAAAGCATTATATTCCATTTTAATGATGAAAAATTGAGGTTCAGACTTGCTGAAAGCAATGAAGATCTTCACAGGAGATCTGGAGATTGGACATTTTGAATCCAGCACAGTTTAAGAATCAAGTCCCATTATGGTTAGCCTGAAATACAGGGCAGTTCAGGGTATGGAATATAAAACTGACTGAACTTTAAAACTTTTTCAGTCAGCTAATGAGCACCCTTGCAATATTCAAATTAACTGTTATACAAGCTCTTTTTTTTTTTTTTTTTAGTTACTTGGACATTATCTTTAAAACACTTCCTTTTTTATAGCATTTTTCAGTCCAGTTTTCTAACTTTAGGTTCTTCATCAGCACTTTTGCTGATGAATTTTTGTATGAAATTAAGTTGCCTAGTTTATTTGATTCTGCATCCAAAAAAAGAAAAAAAAAATCTTTTGTTAATTCTATTTCTCTTTTAAATTTAGCAGTAAAATTAAAACTGAACAGTTTAACATAAAAATATGAGAAGCTGAGATAATTGCATTCATAAATGTACTTTGAACCCCTAAGCACCACTTGGCACTTTTTATTTGATTTGCATGTTTAAAAGGTTATTCCAGCATTGTGACATAGCTCTGTTGCTTTTTCTTTCTTTTTTTCCACCCCCACCATAAAATTTGAAAAATAAGTTGTCATCACTTCACTAAACATGCAGGATAACTGATCAGATTGGGTTTGTGTTTACAAAAGGATTTTCTTGTGCATAAGGAAAGGAGTCTGTGCACACACGTGGATTTTTAATTTAATGCTCTGTGAATGCTTTCTGAAGTCAGCTTCTACTTGAAATGTAGGAAGCTGAACATGCACATAAACCTTCATAAGATCAGACACTAAAAAGATAAGCAGTGCCTTATTTTCCAGGCTTTAAAATACAGCAGTGCATAAGCTGAGCTTTCCCCATACAGGTAAATTATAGCAACTGGATATGTGGCACTACTGCTGCTTCTTTTCCTGACACTATTGCTTTTGTCACCACCTCTGCCTCCCTCACTGTTGCTGTGATTGCTAGCATTTATGTTGGTGACAGGAGCAGTGACAGCAGGCACAGCAGCAGGCAGCTTCAATCTGTGAGATACATCTTCATTTTAGATATCCGTTGGAAAGAGATTGTCTTCCATATAATAGAATACAAGGAGTAACACAAGATATGCAACATGGATAAAGGACGATCCACATATGCGCTACATAAATTCCGTAAAAGCAAAGGACCAAAGCGTAGCAGGAAATGTAGGTTATGTCTGGCATTCATATTCTATGCATTTTTAATAAGTTACCTTGTACTATATAAAAACACAATCAAAACAGCCTTTGCCATCCTCAGGGTTTTTTTTGTTCGTGCCTTGGAACAACTTATTCTCAAGGAAGAAAATGCCAAAGGGAAGGATTTAGTTATTTTGACTAAAACTATTTATGAACTCTCCAAGGGAAACATAAAGGAAGAACTGAGTTGCAAACGTGCAAAAATAGTTTCTTCTATTTTCCTGTTCATAGACCGCAAGAAAAAAAGAACAGAAAAGAGAAAAAAACCCAAAGCCACAGTCAATCTGATATTTTTCTTCCCCCAGATGTAAGAGAAGGCAGTGATATTTTCTGACAGGTCCTATTTTGAATAAGGTAAAAGCTCCTGAGTTGGAGCCTCATACAGCAGCGGTAATGTGGTCCTGTCTGAGTCAAACAGGTGACGCTTTCTGACTTAGTTCATTGGTTTTCTTTGTCATCTTCATGTGTTCATGGGTGGCTGGCATTTATAGTCCCTTATTTCCACATGCCCACTGCAACAAACTATTTATCAGTTATAATTTGCTCAAAAGCAACGAAGCAAAACTGCATACAGCAGCTCAAAGAAAAAAGAGCAGGAGGTTGAGGAGGTTTACAGAAAACTATAAACTTCTAGGGCTGAAGGGGTCTTTTAAAACCACCAGTAAAAATGGTGAATTTCACAAACTAATTCTAGCATTGCATTGTTTCCTTTTGCAAATTCCTATGGAAAGGAGTATGTCTCAGCACTCTGCCCAAGTGTTAAAGAGGGCCACAAACTGCTTGCACAGACCAAGGGAACGCTTAGCTCCCTTTATCCTTGGCATCGGCTTAGCTCATTTAGTCTGGTGAATGAGAGCTTATACTTCTGACCAGTAGTTACAGAAAGTTTTTCCTCCTCCACTTTAAAGCAGCTACACTGCTGACAGTAATCAAAGGTAGTTAGATGCTACCTGGCTTGCATAAGTACTTGTGCTGGTAATTATGGCACTTACTTTCTCCTTTTCTTCCAGGAATTTACAGCTCCCCTGTAGCCTGAGAAGGAGAAGAAAAGAGCGAATGATCTACGGAAAGGGGAGCAGGGAGGGAGTCACAGAGGGACAGGTGAACTCGAAAGACATTTGTGATTGCTAAGAGTTTGAGACAACGCACGTAAAACAAAGCTAGATATTTTTCTGTGGCTGACTGCTAGATCGAGGTGTACCGGGGGGCTCCCAGCGCCAGGGAAACCTGAGGAAGAGCAGAGAGCCCCACCGGGAGCTGGCAGCTCTCGCCAGAGAGGCTGACATGGCTTGGGCGTTGCCAGGAGCGGCCGCAGGAGATTTAAACGGCCCCAAGGAGTGCTGCCACCTGGACGGGCAAACAGGGATCAAGAGGGTGCAGCAGGGCGCATGAGAAGGGCCTTGCACCCTGCCTGGAGGCCCACAGCCCAGGGAAGTGCTCCAGGTCTCTGCCATAATGGTGGGCACTCTCTTCATAGTTAAAACCAGTGTTTCTACAGAGAAAGCTCCTGAGATGTCTGATGTTTCCACCCGGGCGGAACTGGTAAGGAAGGAGACTTCAGTACAGATGGTAGGTTGCAATGAGTGCTGAGACCCTTCTGGAGAAAAGGTAAGTACCTGCAAAAGATGTGCACAGGTTTATGATCTGTTGCATCAGGTGGCTGAGTTGCAGGAAACAGTTAAAAGGCTGTGCAGTATTAGAGGGGCCGAGACGGAGATGGATAAGTGGTTTCATAACCATGCTCCTGTGGCAGACACCACAGAGAATGAGGTACCTTGGACCCTGGTGACACACAAAAGCAGGACTCTGCTTCTGTCCCCACTCAATCATTACAACCAAACAATTGCATTACAACCAAAAGCAGATATGAAGCTTTAACAGCTGTAGACACCCACAAGCAAGGTCTGCAAGGAGAAACTGTACCAGCAGCATACAGTGGATACCGCAAAAAGAAATGACGAATGCTCGTAGTGGGTGACTCTGTGTTAAAGGGCACTGAGGTGCCCATCTGTCGGCCTGACAGGGCGTCACAAGAGGTATGCTGTCTTCTGGGAGCTAAGGTCCGAGATGTTGCCGAGAGGTGCCACAACTTGTCAAGAGCACAGAGTACTATCCATTGCTACTCTTTCATGTGGGCACGAATGACACCGCAAGCCGGAACCTGGGCAGAATCAAGGAAGACCACAAAGCCCTGGGGGTGCAAGCAAAAAGTATTGGTGCTCAAGTTATCTTTTCTTCCGTTTTAGCAGTTAGAGGAAAGGGTGCAGCCAGAAATAGATGTATAATGCAAATCAACTTTTGGCTTCGTGGTTGGTGGCGTCATGAAGGTTTTGGCTTTTATGACAATGGGACATTCTTCGATGACTATAGCCTGTTAGGGAGGGATGGGATCCATCTGTCTAGAAGAGGCAAGGGAATCTTTGGCAGCAGGCTGGCCTACTTGGTGAGGTGGGTTTTAACTGAAGGACTTGGGGGATGGAGTCCAAGTGGCAACGCTCATGCCATTGCAACCAACTGGGGAATAAGGCCAACCAGAGCAGTGACAAATGTTCCTTAGCTGCCTCCCAAGATGAGAACCAGAAGACCAACCACCCCAAGGGTATGTATACCAATGCATACAGCCTGGGGAACAAACAGGAGGAACTGGAGCTCCGTGCCCAGTCAGAAAGTTATGATATCATAGGAATAACTGAAACATGGTGGGACAACTAACATAACTGGAGGATTGAGATGGACGGCTATAAACTGTTTCGTAGAGACCGGCAGGGAAGAAGAGGAGGAGTTGCTCTATGTTAAGGAGAACTTTGAATACATAGGATTCAACTGTGGTGATTGTGGAAGCCCTATTGAATGCTTCTGGGTCAAGATCAGTGGGGTCATCTCCAAGGGGGATCTTATAGAAGGCATCTGCTATGGACCTCTAAACCAAGACAATAAGGCCAACAAAGCAATATTTGGGTCACTTAAGCAAGTTTTGCATCAACTGAACCTGGTTCTTATGGGTGACTTCAACTACCCAGACATTTGTGGAAGAACAATACAACAGCTCACATGTCATCCATCAAGTTCCTGGAATGCATAGAGGACTGCTTCTTCATACAAATGTTAGATGTGCCCACCTGGAATGAGGCACTGTTGGACTTGCTACTCACAAACCAAGAAAACCTGCTTTGTAATATCTCGGTTAGTGATAGCCTTGGCTGCAGTGATCACAATATTGTGGAGTTTGGGATCCTACTGAGCACCCTGAAGGTTAGTACTAATACAAAGGTTTTAAATTTTAGAAGAGCAAACTTCAGCTCGCTCAGAGCTCAGTTGGGAGGGATGCAGTGGGAAGCTTCCATGGAAGATAAAGGAGCTAGCGAGTGCTGGGAGTTTTTCAAGAACGCTCTCCTGGAAGCAAAAAACAGTTCATCCCCTTTAAAGGTAAGGGAAGGAGGCAGAGCAAGAGACCTCCTTGGCTTAACTGCAAGCTTCTGAGTCTGCGCAAAACCAAAAGAGCAGCGTACCAGAGATGGAAAAGCGAATAAATACCCATTGAGAACTACAAGGGCATTGCCAGGGTGTGCAGAGATGCAGTTAGAAAAGCAAAAGCTCAGCTCAAATTGAAATTGGCCAGAGATGTCAAAAACTACAAGAAAGGGTTCTTCAGGTACATAAACAACAAGCAGAAACAGAAGGAAAATATTGGCCTGTTGTTAAACAGGAGAGGTGAATTTGTCACCAACAATGCTGAAAAGGCAGACGTTCTCAACATTTTCTTCACCTCTGTCTTTACCAGCACTGTTGGGCCCCAGACCTTGGGAACAAAAATCCAGGTTGATGCAAACACAGACCCGCCATCACTGAAAGAAGAGTTGGTATGTGAACTATTACAGGAACTTGACCCCTACAAATCTGTGGGCCCTGATGTTATCTACCCGAGGGTGTTAAGAGACCTGGCTGACTTCATTGCAAGGCCGCTCTCTATAATCTTTGAGAAGTCGTGGAGATCAGGGGATGTACCAGAAGACTGGAAGAAGGCTAATGTC
Source organism: Fulmarus glacialis (assembly GCF_000690835.1). Classification (NCBI taxonomy): domain Eukaryota; kingdom Metazoa; phylum Chordata; class Aves; order Procellariiformes; family Procellariidae; genus Fulmarus; species Fulmarus glacialis. The sequence continues at coordinate 91,190 of NW_009191975.1, forward strand.
ACCCCCATCTACAAGAAGGGCTTAAAGGAGGATCCAGGAAATGATAGGCCTTACTTCAGCCTTACTTCAGTCCCTGGGAAAGTTATGGAATGAATCCTCCTGGGTGCTATCACAAGTCAAATGAAACACATGATTGGGAAAAGCCAGCACGGATTCACCAAGGGCAAATCATGCTTGACAAACCTGATTGCCTTCCACGACAAAGTAACCTGCTCAGTTGATGTGGGGTGAGCAGTGGGCATTGTCCACCCGGACTAACTGGGCTAACAAGAACCTTATGAAGTTCAACAAGGACAAGCGTAAGGTCTTGCACCTGGGGAAACATAATCTAGGAGTGCAGCATAGGCTGAAATCTACCCAGCTGGGGAGCAGCTCTGCGGAAAGGGACCTGGGGGTCCTGGTGGACAGCAAGTTCAACAGGAGTGAACAGTGGGCTGCTGAGGCAAAGAAAGCTAACATGATGGTGGATTGCATCAACAAGGGCATCACCAGCAGAGATAAAGAAGTCATTTTCCCACTCTACTCAGCGCTTGTCAGGCCACACCTGGAACACTGTGTTCAGTTTTAGTCCCCGCTATGCAAAAAAGTTGTGGACAGGCTGGAGAGGGTCCAGAGAAAGGCCACAAAGATGATCAAAGGATGGGGAAGCCTGCCATATGAGGAAAGGCTGAGAGAACTGGATTTGTTCAGCCTTGAGAAAAGAAGGCTTAGGGCAGACCTTATTACCATGTTCCAGTATTTAAAGGGTGGCTACAAAGGAGGAGGAGACTCCCTTTTTACAAGGAGTCACATGCAAAAGACAAGGGGTAATGGGTACAAGTTACTCCTGGGGAGATTCCGATTGGATACAAGAGGAAAAATTTTCACAATTCACAATGAGAACAATCAGCCATTGGAATGATCTCCCCAACATTGGACACTTTTAAGATTCAGCTGGACATGGTGCTGGGCCATCTTGTTTAGACCATGCTTTTGCCAAGAAAGGTTGGACCAGATGATCCTTCAGGTCCCTTCCAACCTGGTATTCTATGATTCTAAATGCTGAAGACAGAAAAGTTACCATTTTTACCAAATCTGCTACCTGCTGCAGCTTCAGTCTTATATAATTTGGAAGCACAATTTTCTAAAGTTTAACAGATGTAAATAAAATGTAAGAGCATTCACTACAGGGTGATCTTTATATGAAAAAAAAATGGAAACAACCTTGGTAAAAAGTAGTCATAACCTGGACTGCCCTTGACTTTATACTGTGACTTTATATTGCAATATGTATAGCTTCACTATTAGATGTGCCATGCCACAAACACAGTGCAAGTAAGGCTTGTAATAAAGAACAAATCTTTTATCAGGCCAAAGTAGTATAGCTGAGGGAAAAATTAGACAAACTTTTGGGCACATACACCTTTCTTCAGGTCTGAAATAGAGGGAGCAGCTACAATTCTAGAGCAGAATTTGTCGGAGTTTAGCAAACAATGTACTAACAAAATCCTTTGAAAGTGTCCTGGTTTCGGCTGGGGTAGAGTTAATTTTCTTCCTCGTAGCTGGCATAGTGCTGTATTTTGGATTTAGTATGAGAATAATGTTGAAA
>NW_009191975.1:93081-109994 GCF_000690835.1 Fulmarus glacialis
GAGGGGGACGTTCAGTGTGATGGCGTTTGTCTTCCCAAGTAACCGTTACGCATGATGCAGCCCTGCTTTCCTGGAGATGGCTGAACACCTGCCTGCCGATGGGAAGTAGGGAATGAATTCCATGTTTTGTTTTCCTTGCGCGCATGGCTTTTGCTTTCCCTATTAATTTGTCTTTATCTCAGCCCACGAGTTTTCTCACTTTTAGCCTTCTGATTCTCTCCCCCACCCCACCGGGGGGGAGTGAGCGAGCAGCTGTGTGGTGCTCAATTGCCGGCTGGGGTTAAACCATGACAGAAAGAAAAGGTAATTGGTACTAATAGAATGAAAGAGATGTTGCAGGGAGAAGGAGCAAAGAAATGAGGGAAAGGGATGTAGTAAAGCTATGTTATAGGAAAAAGAGACAGAGACATATACAGAATTGTTGGAGGAATGTTGTTTTTTAGAGATATGAAAAACTAATATCTCTATTAATTCAGTGATTTTCCTTTTCTTTACTGTTTCTTCTTGGCTGCTTAAACCATGATAACTACAGCAGCACCATTCCTGAGATACAATACACAATACAGCTGTTTAGGTAAATAATGTGCTATTACATTTCAATTGCGACTGCTGGCTCTAAAGGCATGGCCAAGGCTTTCCTGAGCTTCATGCAGTGTGTCAGCCTCTTGAGACCCTCATAAATTAGAATTTTTTAGGATAGTTTTTGAATTGCCCTTGCACCACACTGATGAATGGTCCCAAAGACCCATAAGTCTATTCTCATGTGCGTTTCTTGGTTGTCATTAAAACCTTTTTCTTCTCTGAAACCTAAGGGAAGACATTGATTTTCTGATTCACAGATGTCCTTCATAATGCCCACAGTTTTCTGAAAGGAAACACCTCAAACCATAAAACATTTCTTTTTGAAGCATTTTTTTGTGTATGCTGTGTGGTCAGGAAAGCTGGGGATTATGATAAAGTTCACACTATTTTGCTTCACGTTTTTGCTGATAATATGAATTGTTTTTTGTGCACACATTAACATGATCCTTTGCATTATCTGATTAACTTTTATAACTCTATTATAATGAGCTCATACTGTTATTTATCCCAGTAATTGGTATACTGTATATCTGTCTTTCACTGTGTTCATTTAGTATTTGTAATAAAATTAAATCAATAACAAGAAATTACCTTCTAAAACTCTGCTTCCTGTTATTGTCTGGCCTGTTGCCCAAAGCATTGTGAGAAAAAGGATGCTTAGGTGAAGACGAAGGTATTTTTTTTCTCATGACCTGACTACTGCCTATACATCTGAGGTCATACTAAAGACAAGGATGGGATTGATTTTACTTCAGTGCCATCTGAAATACCATAATTTTCCTCAACTTCATGATTATTTAAGATAAATTAGTGTTTTCAGTCCATAATTTACCATAACAAGTGCAGATGTCTAGAGCAGTATGAAATAAACTACATCTCAGACCTGTCTATTAGTTCTTATGGACTAAAGGGGAAAGAAGAGTAGTCAGTGAAAATGTAATCTCTGTGTTGGAGGTGTTTTCATATGGTCACCCAGGGGCCAATTCTGATCCCAGAATTTTAGGGGATCCTTAAAAAAACAAAATTACACAATTGAAATACTATCATCTGCAAGCTCTACCCTGGGCTTCAAGTTTTACCTGCTGTTATGGTCTTAAAAGTCCACACTACTATATATGATCCACAGTTTTATGTGGATATGCATAGTGACTTTTTTGAAACTTTGCAAAACACATTTTTACTATGAATTTCTGAGATGGGTTGATTTTCACTTGAAACAAGAATTTTTTACTTCTTATTCCCAGGAATATTCTCTTTGTTATGAAAAAACCCATAAAATTTTAATTTCGAATGTCTCTAATTTACAATCAAACTTGCACAGTATTTCAGAGATCTTTTCGTGAAGTTTCCATTTCCATGAATTAAAAAAGTATAAATTAAAAAAAAATCTTAGATTTCAGGGATTCATTAATTAACTTAGAAAATTCTCAGCTTTGCTAAAATAAAATCTCGGCCTACCAAGAATAGACACAAAAGTAATATAACTATTATTCAGATGAAAAGATTGTGGGTTTTGGTTTTTTGCTTAATTTTTCTATGTATCATTAATGTTTACAATGATTACAAAAACAAAATGTATTTATTCGCTGAAAAGCAAGTGGAATTCACATAAACTAGTTGCAGTTGGGAAAAAAGGGGTTTTCTATGGAATCAAGCAGTCAGAAGCAATACCTGGGAATGCTGTGTATAGTAAATGTGTTCAAGTGATTAAATATTCAACTGAAGTAAAAGAAAAAATATTTTCAGATATAAACTATAAAGTGAAAGGGTGAGGAACAACCCTAGCAATGGTTTAGATAATTATGGCAGACTAATAACTCCCAATATTCTTCTCAACAATGTGAACATGCAGCACCAAGAATGATTCAATAATTGTTCTTAGAAGCAGCATTTGCAGGGAGAAAATCCTAAAGAGTGGCTGTTATTAGGAAACTCAGGCAATCATTGTATTAAGATTACTTAGATTAGATGCTGTACAATAATTTCTGCATCCAAAACACCTAGAAGGGAACCCATGCAAGCTATGAACCTGCCAGCTGTCCACACCACCCCCTCCAGTGGTAAAAGGTTGAAAATACTAAGATGCTGCTGTACTAGATCATAAATTTTAAATTGAAGCTGTATGAGAGAATTTCATCTTAGTTTTCCACCAGAAAAACCCCGAAACAATGAAAGTTAAATATCCACCTACATGTGTCTGTCAAGTGTCACATCAAACTTTCCGTGCAATGCAGACAGGGGGGTTGTGGGCTGAGTGCCTAGAGGATGGCTGCCCCATCCCCTTGTTGGCCACCCTGCCTGCTGCCAGGCCAGGTCCTCCATTGGCCACCCTGCCTTCTGACAGACCAGGTCTCCTTTCCATGTCTCCAGTTAAAGGAGGAGACATCTCAGACAGTTTTGCCAGCTGTCTGCTTGTCTCCCCCTTGCCAGGCCGCAGGTGAGTGAATATCTAAGGTACTGCAATCCAGAAGGTCATCTCCTTTCCTGGCAAGTGACAAATGGGAAAAAGCCTGCCAGAAGCCCAGCATCCCTTTTTTTTGCTTTCTGTTGATACTATCTAGTTTGTATGCCTATTATTTTTAATTTTCCAGTACTGCTTCCGTTTCTATATATTGCCAATTACCTAAGATTACCTGTAGGAGTATAAATTACAACTTAACAATGACTAATTAAAATTTACACATGATTACTTTATATTGTAAAAATAAATTATACATCATTATATTCGGTCATGCTGCGTTAGTTGATTCAATAAATTCAAAACAGGCTTTTATATCTCTCTACTAAATGACTTCATTCTTATCATGCCATTTTGTCTACAACAAAGTTAGGAATTCATTCATGTTTTTCCTTCTAATTCAAAATTCTAAAACTGAGATATGTCAGAATTCTCATACAGATGAGGTATACAGGATTCAAATTATCTCTGAAATGTTTTCTTCTTTCAGTCTTAATGAAATCTTTTATGGAGATCTTATCAAGCAACTGCTTATGCAAAGAGAATAACTATGACATTCCTAAAAGCATTTCACACAGCTCTTTTTAGCTTCATTAGATATTGATTTTTCAGCCTTCTGTGAGTCAAAAATAAAAATCAAATTTATGAAATCATTCTTGAACAGTATTAGAAGCAGCTGAGGCCAAAAATCTAGAGCTTACCAAGAGCTAAGTTCAAGGGCTAGTGAAAGCAATCTAGAAAGCTGGGCAGGCTTTTTAGGTATATCATCAGTGTCAAACTTTCTCTGTAAAATGTTTCAGAAAAATTAACAGTTTCTTCTTCAAAAAAACCCCCTATTTCATTTCTCCCTACCCTCCTGATAGGAATTAGTTTTAAATCTGAAAAATTGAGGGGGAGGGGGGTTAGCTTATTCTGTAATCTTCTCAAAAAACTTTCTAATTCTTAATTCTTTACAATACACCTCCTTCAAGTGAGATAGTCTTTCATTTTTAAGATGCACTTTAATTTTTAAGATGCACACGTACTATGCACTCAGAAATTCAGCAAATGTGGCATTCCAGTATAGAAGTCATATTTACTTATTTACTTCATACTTACTTTTCAATGCATGAAAGATTTTACAGCCCATCTGTCATCCTGTACAACAGCTTGCTATCAAGCACTAAGAAATTCCAGATTATGCAACGTCCAAGGCTGACAGCAAACTTTATTCAGTTCCGCTCTCCAGCAGCCCATGATCATTGTAAAAAAACAGTATTAAGAACTGGGAAAATACACTGCACAGGAGTCTATTCTCTGAATAAAATCCATTCTTCCCGAGTGGAGGATGGAACAAGGAAATCACTACATTCTGTGAAAAGAACAAGCTTGAGACATTCTCTCAAGAAGGAGAATAAGGATGACTAAAGAGCAAAATTAACAATAGTACCTGAAAAGCAAGCTGATAATAAAACCAGCTTTTCAAACTTATATCCTTCTTAACGTAGTAGTGGACTTTCTAAAGGAAGTTAGCTTTCCATTGAAAGAAGGCTCATAAAGATTTGAAATGATCCTATAGATGGTGTAGGTACCTACAGGTTAGTTTCCATAAAAATAGAGCTTATAGGTGGTAAGACTCCAAAGTACCCCAAACTCTGTGTCCAAGGCAGGGCCCAGAAGAGGCAGAAAGCAGTCTCTGCACCTTCTCATTGTCTCTGTAAGAAGAAGGAATGAAGGAATGGGAGTGCAAGACAATAAGGACGGTAGGATTCTAAGGAAGTATACACATCTGAAACGTAGTGGTTAAAGGAACCAGTAAAAGATGGCAGGGCTTGATTTTCAGCCCTGCACACAACTTATTATTACTTACTCCTACTTCAGATCCTGGCATTCGTGGATCCCGATCTGAAGCAACTTGCTTTTCCCTTGCATCATACAGAAAAGCTATTTTCTTAACTTAAGACGGAATTTCATTCACAGGAGATATAGGTTTAACAACATGCACCATTGTTGTGGTTTCCCAGATGGGTCCTGTCTGGAGTATTGCATGAGAACCTTGCAGTGTGTTAAATCAGTTTTTCTCTGTAGGAACCAAAGCTTTGGTTCCTCAGCTGTGGAGCTGTGAGATGATATACACCCAGATCTAACCTGAACATAGGGTTGTGAGACAGTGACAAGAGTCTATCCATCCCAGGATGGAATAAGCCTTTCACAATCTTGCAGCTATGTTGACTGGAGGCAAATAACTGAGAAATCACTTAAACCTCTGTATCACTTTTTCCTGTCGGTAAAATGAAGGTAGTGATATTTCCCTTCCTTTGACCCTCTTTTGTCTGCTTACAATTCAAGTCAAAATATTATATATAATGGCAAACTATCACTAAGACTAGCCTAAAATATATGTAATTGACCTACAAATATCAGACGTTCATTTCTAAACAGCACAGCTTCTCATTCGTATGCTTGGCTTTCCAACAGCTGATTTAGAAAGCAGATGCACCACCATATAACTGAGACTTATTCAAGATGTTTATCGTTCAGGTGTGTTCTACTGCAAGAAACTAAAACCATCAGGTTTTTTTGGCTGGTTTTTTTTTGGAGGTGTGGGGTTTTTTATTTTCTCAAATTGTCAGAGAAGTATTTTTCTTATTTTCTCTTTGTGTCTCTTCTTCTGTTGATACTATACACACTAGTTTAGCAGATGCGTTTCCTCACAATTTATTAGTGATTTCTATTCCCTAGATGCATGCTGCGGTGTTCCAAATAATTACTTTCTTGAAGGAATGTGTCTAAAAACTTGAAGGAAAAGTTGAGGTCTGCCATAATAAAAATCAATTTTGAAAAACATTTTTATTTTAAATCCTTAAATTCATATCGGTTTAAAATCCAATCTCAGATTAGATTCTTTCCAACACATTTTACTCTTCTGTAAAATACAAGTGAAGAAGCAACATCAGTGATATGTACAGATTGTTTGTGTTCAGTGGATTAATATGGCTCATTGAGAAATGCACAATGTTAACCATTTATTTTATGTATCTCTTTTTAAAACAAAATAGAAAGAATAGAAATGCATACATCACTGAAGGTAACCAGTAGGTTAGAGAAAAATAAAGTAAATTATCACAAAAAGTTATATGTAATAGAAAATACATTGTCAAAATTCTTCCTGCAAAATAAAACTTGCAACTGCTTGAGCAGTATGTAGAAAAATCAAATTCAGGAATAATGATAAAAATTCTGTCCTTTCCATGTCCAGTTTTATAGCATCTTGTAAAAATGGAATCTCTTTGAAATTCAGTGCTATTGAGCCAGTCTAAACTAAGCCAGCTCAGCGCCCCGCCCCCCCCCCCGCCCCCCCCCCCCAATCTAGAAAACATGGAGCTCACAATAAAAAGATTAATCATAATGAATGTCTTGTTAAGGATATTAACATTCAGATACGGAGATACAGGGAATCAAGAGCTTCTCTGTTGAGAGTGAAAAAAAAATAATCAGTATGACAATGCAAATATTACTATCCCATGACTTTCAGAGTTTAGGGATTGAGAATGCATACCCAAGAAATGGGACCTTATGTAAGCTTACTTCCAAACAAATTGACCAGTCTATTGGCTTCAGGGGTTTCCAAATCTATTGTCTGGTTTTACTGGATCATCATATTTGCTGCATACTGTTCTTACAAGGCATCATTACAAGTGTGAAGACATAACTATTTGGCAGTTAAATCACTTACTATATATTTGAGAAACCTTCAAAGGCTAGTAATCTAAATGCTTCTTTGAATAAGATGGCAAAAGATGCCACTTCAAGGAAGATAACATGTGTCTATGTCTAACTCATTTATAGTTGCATGTATTCAGCATCAAGTAACCATATAATTTAATTTTACTTAGCAGATTTTGCTTGCTTGGAGATGCTTTTAAAAATAGTAAATTACTGATAGAAACAATACACTAAACATTCCAGTATAATGGAATATAATATGTTTTATAGCAACAATTTCTTTGTTCTTAAGGACATAAGTGGAAAAGCACTATATGTGGAAATAATGTGTATATATAGACCACCTGGCTGAGCAGTAAGGTTTAAGATCAGGTTTTTCGTGTTGTACAAATAGAAAAAGGCCAAGCTTTAGGATTGGCAATGGCATAGGATGGAATGCTTTTCCTTCTCATCAGTGATTTGAGATGAGCCATGTTATTAGCAACCAAAAAATGTATATGACTTGTTGTCATATGTATTTGATGCCACATGTAAAAGAAGTGCATGATTACAAATTTCTAAGCCATATGTATTTTAATGTAGGAAGTCTTCACCAAAAATAACAGACACTGAACAAAGGCAGTCTCAAAAAAGAAAGATGTGTTTGGCTGGCTGAGGAGAAAAATAAAAACAACCATCAAACTTTCATGCAACCTTTTTAAAAAGGAAAGAAATATGAACATAATAGTATGTAAAACTGGGTATACTGCGTCCTATGATGTATTGTGTCTATAAACCATGAGCCCTTCCTATATGATTGGAATCTGTAGATATTGCCACAATTAAAAAAATAATAATACTGATTATGATTTATTACAACTCAAAGGCTACTAATCATATTTCTCACTGTCTAGTTATTTCATGCAGACAAATAGAAACACACAACATTGCAAGTGCAGTCTTTATTATTCACCTAAGTCCATGTCTGAAGCAGATATCCACTGCAGAGGAAGACATGCACGATTCTCTTGAAATACAAGACACAGTTCTAAAAACTTGCTTTCTCTAACACACAGTACTGTGTAGGAACAAAAAATATCAATAGAAATAAAAAAATAATTTCTTTAGTAATATACTTCACCACATATCACATCCAATTCTGCCTTTTCTGAGAATGTGTTAGTCATGTCGTTTACATAATACACTACTGAAGAACTTTAAAATACTGTGGTCATCATCAAAGCCTATATAATTTTGAATAAAATCTTTCAGTTTCTTTGTCTAGCTTTTTTTCCCAAGACATTATACTCAGTTTTGTAAGCTGCGGCCATTCAGCTACAGGCCGTTTGGGGGAATGAAGTTATCACATTATAGCCAATTTCCAGATGGACCAAACAACACCAGCTGCTACATCTGGTTTTGGCCAGAAGCCTAGGGTGTGAATGCAACCCTAGTTGCATTCAGTATTTTATTGCACAATCAGTGAATATTTCTTATCTCCTAATTAGAATGGTGACTGGCTCTTTTAAGAGATCTAAGCTGAAATATAAACTCCTCAAAATATTCTGACTTAGAGCGGTTATTAGAGTGAGTTACTGGTAACAAGTGGCAGAATCAGACAACCCTAACAAACTCTTTCCTCTAATATTTGACTGCCTATTTAAAAAAACAAAAATCAGTGTTGTTACAAACTTAATACTAATAATTACAAAGAATATCATGTTGGCCTCAGAGGTTGTACCATGACTGCAGCGACAATTGGAATTGGGCATCAACTCCGAGCTTTGCAACAGCCGCTCCTTTGAAATCAGTCCTTCAGAACTGTATCTGTGCACATCTGTAAGTACATGCATTTACCAGTAATGGCAGGAGCAAACTAATGCTAAAATCAGTGAGAGACCTTCCTTTCATTCCAGGTACCGTGGAATAAGGCCTTGCTATGGTACACAGACTTCTCTGTCTTCCATAGAGAACATAATCTACTGCAAATAATTTATAGCTCCGAAATCAGTCCTTCAGAACTGTATCTGTGCACATCTGTAAGTACATGCATTTACCAGTAATGGCAGGAGCAAACTAATGCTAAAATCAGTGAGAGACCTTCCTTTCATTCCAGGTACCGTGGAATAAGGCCTTGCTATGGTACACAGACTTCTCTGTCTTCCATAGAGAACATAATCTACTGCAAATAATTTATAGCTCCCCTGTAGCAACCAGAAATGGAAAATAAAGCAAACATAGGATCAAAATGCAACATAATTAAATAATAATAATTTATTAAATATTACTAAATTCAATAGTGCTTCAATAGTATTAAAATGCCAAAAGATTACGTCTTGTAAATTTCTAGAGCAAATTAATGTCCAAGAATTAAAGTGAATAGACTAAGTTTTACTAATACTCACTATTGGGAATAGTAAAAAGGCCAAAGTTAAAGCTACTCAAACCACTAAATCTTCGTCATGTTATAGGAAAGTCAAAATGTCGATATGTTTTTTCTTCCTTTCCCATTGTGATATGGGACTGTTCCATGTACAAGAATATCGGGGAAAAAAGGGGGGGCGCAGCGGGAGAGGAGCGAAAGAGAAGTGATGATAACCTCCACAAAAACAACAGAGCAGGAGCTGGTGTGGGAAATGAGCATTACTGTTAGTAAATACTAGACACCGAACTAGAGCCTTAACAGTCCCGAGGAACAACTTGTACCTGAAGGTTCAACTGAATTTGTCTTTGAACACTATTGAAGTGTTTGAACACTTTGAAGACTATTACAGCTTCTATCCTCTTCCAAAACAAACACTGGGTACACATGCACAGAAATTTTAACATGTTTGTTAATTGTTTCTTCTTTCTTTAGGGGAATTTTTAAATAAGTGAAACAGAAGATGGTAACAAGCAGAGTTTCACCCTGCAAAGGGAACTCTATTGGACAAAATCAGAGGGCATGCTGCTAAGTTAGGCCTGAGATAATGATGGCAGTTTAGAAAAATATATTTGTATATCTTAATTTGGGGATACTTAAAATTAGAGTTAATTATGGAGCTACAGTGAAGAAAGTGTTGGAAAATTGTTTCTGAATATGCTTTCAATTATGTGTTACATTTTTCCTAAATTATGAAGCTTCCTTCAGTTTTGGTCCAGACTATTATTTTGTCCAACTAGTACTCTGTCAAGATGTCTAGCTCAATGAATGCAACCAATTGCTGGAGTTTATACAGAAAGCACAGACATTCTGTTGGAATTAATAGGAGATTTTGCCAAAGAGATATTTTAGTAAAATTACAGTGCTATTTTGGGCGCCTGTGTTTACAAAGAGTTGGATAAATTACTTTTTAGTATTCAAAAAAATAGATTATCGAGACCAAAGATTCATTGTTGTTTTTATAAACTAATTTGACAGCTGTTGGTTTTGGCTTTGGTTTGGCCACTCAAAGCAATCTCTGAGCATTTATAGCCTAATACCATCTCAAATGGAACTTATTTTGGGGAAGTACATTGCTAACCACAGAAATCATTTGATGATTTGTGAGAACATGCCTGAAATCTGCTTGAAGTGTGTAGGGAGACAGAGGCTATTGTTAAGAAATTGTCAGCGTTCATTAAAATTAATGGGTCTATGCAAACTAGTATTGTTTTACAGTGTAGTCTGCATTTAAATGTTCTTAAACTGCATTATTCAAATCAGAAACTGACTAACATCTGGGTGTAAATCACCCTGTTACACACAAGCCATTTTGTCAATATCAATGACAGTAAATAATAATAAATAATGAACAAAAGAACAGCTTTCAGTATCATTATTGCAGTTTGGAAATCAGCTAAAATTGTGCTTAAGTCCTGAGTTTCAGAAACTTTTAGAGTAAACTGAAGACACATTGGAAAGATACTGATGCTTGTTATAAATTCAAAAGTTCCTTTCTAAAAGATGCCAATGTACATGTAGTAATTTGATATGGAAAATAAGCCACATTTTAAGGACTGCAAATTCACATTGTTTAGTGTACTCACTAAGTGTCGAGAATATGAAGAATCTTCTTAGATGCAGTAGTTATTTCACAATTACCCACTATAACTTTTCCTCCTATTTAATATGAACATCTACCGTTGATGGTAGTTTATATGGTTCATTGATTCCACTTAATACAGTTATTACTAATAAACTATATATCAAAAAATGTGGAAATAAGGATATGATATTTTGAAATGAAATAATCAACTTCTATAAATATATGTGAACTATGATTACATTTAGTGATTCATTAGCCCTATGATAACATAGTGCCAGTGTTCAACTCTGTGGTTTTACATAAAATCTATCTTTTACCACAAAATTCTGATCTCTTAACTCATGAAAATATTAGGCAATCACAAATGAAAACATAAACATTTCAGTAACATAAAGTACCCAAATACTCTAAGTGGTGTGTTTTATTTTATGTGTGCCACATTCTAGAAGCCGCAACAGCCAGACATCAATATGTCATTGAAAGACTATATAATGCAATATGAAAATATCTTCATGTATCTTATGTCAAAAATCTCATGACTATCAAATAGAAGTCAATTTCAGACTGCTTCAGCTCAAGTTATAACATAGCTAAAATTATAGCACAGCTAACATTATAGCAGCTATCTCCCTGGTGGCTCATGTTTATGATTTACTTGTGTTATATTTAAAAATAATCTGTTGCGAGACTGTTGAAGGTTGTTTTACCAGATAAGCAAGTCTATTTTATAGGAATTGCAGCTATTTGTTTCAATCTATTTGAGATTGAAACAATGCATCATGAACTTAGAGAAATCTCTGCTCTACCTTGGATGTAATGCTAGTTATTTATTCAACAATGACTTCTTCCTTTCTTTGCTTTTGGTGAGTTATTCCCTTTTGCTTGTGTATCTATAAACCAATTTAATTGACAGACCTACACTTCTCCAGCTCTCTAAGGTAGACTGTATAATATTTTTGCCTTCCTACTGCAGAGAAAAATTTTTAAAAAGTATTCCGCTCAAGTATACTTTGCCCTAGAGGAAAATTTGCAAATATATTTAATTACTCTGTTTATCACATTTCCTAATGCACATGGAAAACAATGTGATTTCTCTTGCAAGGTTCTTTTCCATTTTTTTTCTTCTGCAAGTGGGAAAAAGGTTCTTAACTGAGAAATAGAAACACTATTGAGGCTGAGAATGCAAAACTGAATGAAAGAATGAGATCTGGCACACAGTAGTGAAGATTAATGCTCAAAGGTGGTCAAATTTTGCTCCTTTTGAGCTAGCCACTAGTAAAGAAGCCAATCACTGTTTAGAAAACACAGTTGCATTAGTACATGAAGTTACTAATTATAAGACAATATATATTAGAAAGCAGTTAATTCACCCAGATTCTAATTTTCTCATGATCCGGTGATTGACTACATTTGAAATGCACTTTCTTATTAAATGGGATACTGAAAATTACAAACTCAGTTAAAGGTATACAATTAAACAAAATCAGTATTGAAAACTGCATTAAAAAAATCATATTTTTTCTGATTTCCTCTTTAACCAAAAATAACAGTGTTCTTTGCATGCTAAGTATATTCAGCATTTGCTCAACTACATTGTGGCATTGGAGAAAAAAACCTGCTTTGAGCATCTGAACAGAAACTAAATAAACACCAGGGATCACCTTCTAAAGACAGGCTTCTTACAAATTCCATCAGCACAGAATAATCTTAACCACATTAAGCTAGGTCCTCAATTCACATATACTGCCATAAATTGTTGCTAGCAACAGCGATTGCCCCTGGTGTAAGAAAAAAATGGAGGAATAAAGGAATCGTACGCTGATCATAGGGCATGAAAACACAAGGCAGCTTAGTGTACAGATGACAGGGAAACAACAGCTGAAGCAGGCAAAAAAGAACATACATTGCAGCAGAGAAAAATAAAACCTAAAACCAGCACTAGCTGAAATCAGATTGGACAACAAGAAGGATGAATGGTCAGCTGCCAAAAAGATACAATAAAATTGTACAAAACCAGATTAATGATAAAGTCATTGGGAATCCAAAATATTAGATAATTCTTCAGTAAACATAACTGATGATTAGAGATAGAATATCTGGATGGGAATATTTAATTTGTTTGCAAATATGTTTACTGTATTTGCCCAGGATAATCCTTGAAGTTCTGCTTACATAAAATTAAATCTAAATATTCAGTTGCCATAACAACACAATATATTAGTTCTCTAGTTTTATTTTTGATCATTTGACTACAGGATTGTTTGCTAGGATCTTTGTGACTTAACTCTTCAATGTTTCTCAGTATTACTTAAATGAAGACTGCATATTCATTTAATCTCAAGGACACTTCATAATTTCTTTTCCTTAAAGAAGCAAGAGAGGCTCAAAGAATCTGATACTTAAATAACACCACCAGAAAAAATATTGTACTTTCATTGGTGGAATCATAGAAAGCCTCAGAAAATAAATCTATTTCATCATTTTATGTTTTTACTGGCAGTATTAGATTACAGCATCACATTTCTGCCAAAAAAAGTACTGAATTAAACTATCTACTTAAGAGCCATACTCTTAAATACAGCTTTTAAGTATAGTATTGCCCATATCATTTTGCAAATAACCACACTTTCAGGGAGTGCTGTGTTCTGAAGACTGCATTTCAGTTCCTGCCTTTGCAAGGTGAAACCAAAATTGTGTTTAAAAAATACAACATAGAACAAAACAAAAACCCCTGACAATCTAGATAATTTTTGTCAAGTGGAGGAGATATCCCTTTTAATGTGTCTGTCCCCACGTGAAAACCCAAAGGGAGACAAATGTAACAGGTGTGAACTGCTATCCATGCCTCCTGTCTAATGAAAGCTGTATCAGGACTCCACAAGAGTCACGAGGAAGAGTGACATCTTCTACATCAGGGGGGCTAAATTCGCATTCGTATGTTTGTAGCAGTGGAAATGGGACTGCATACAAAGGCTAGTAACAGATATGCTAGCAGCCCACAGACTATTCATTAATATATTAGTACATGTTTAATTGTAAACTCTCCACTTATGCATCAAGTATCTATCTATTGAAGGATCAGCAAATAATGTAAATTGTTTACATAGTCATATATTTACACTCAAAGAGTAAAGTATATTCTGTCTCTTGGCAAACTCTAATTCATGTTCTCTCCCACGCTTTTTGTTTCTCTCAAACACCCTTGCCTACATACAAATTATGTTCAAATATGTTTGCTTACTGTCATGCATAATGATTACATGGCAAAGTAAAACACACTCAAGTAGACGTAGCCAAGAAAAGAAGTAGGGAGGGCACAGAAAACATTTATAAGTGCTGAAGCTGCCAGTGGGACTAGACTAAGACAGGTAGGTAAAGTCTTGCTTTTAACAAAAAGAACTAGACTGTGTGAAAACACAGTCAATGAACAGATAGAGGGGAAAAACAAGAATTAAACAAAGAACAAACTCAGTATTTGGGGAAGGGGTTCTACATTAGTTATGATAGTTTGCCATCTTTTTTATCTTCTTCAGTTTTACATTCTGACCTGTCACTTCTCCTTGTTAAGTGTTTCATACAATGAAAATTCATTCTTATCTCTTGTTCTTAAGTTATAATAAAAACGGTAAAAATACCTGATTCCTTATCAGCAGAAATACCTGACCATCTCAATTTAACCTAAAAAAGGTTCATCTGGTTCTGACATTCACCGAGCAACTAAACATAAAGAACATTCATAAGTGCTGAATCAGATATAAACTAATCTACTCTTTCAAAGGCATTACCTGAGCCTACAGTGGGAAACTGTGTGTGATTGAGATGTCTGAGCTAACACCAACCTCGGTTAGCTTGTTCATGTGGTTCAGCCCCTAGGCAGGGCTCTTTCAAATCTTGCAAGCAGTAAAACCTCATTAGTACAGCTAACAGGCTTAGTCATAATATGTTAACAGTTCTGCAGATTGTTTTATTATGTTTCTTGTGTGAAACAGATGTGCCTAAAAGGTGTAAAGAAGATGAACATTAAATGATAAAGAAAAAAAGAGAAACTTTCACATTTAATATCTGGATAGAAATTTCTCTCAAGCTAGTTTAAAAAAAGGCTAAAAAGTTGCCAAACTTATGCATGATTTTCCCAGGAAAAGTTTCCCCTTAAAACATATGAGTGAAACTTAACAGCATATTTTGCCATTTTTTGGATCATCCATAAGTACTTTCAATTCAACTTCATACATTATATAAAATGACTGTAAGAAGTTACAAGGCTTAAGAGAAGATCGTTGTATTATTAAGGAAAAAAAAAAGGCACATAAAAAGTGTTTCTGTCAATAGTATTTTGTGCCCCACATTTATTAGCTGTGGTATTGCAAAATGAAATCATCATGAACCTATAAAATACAGTAAAAACTTCACATCAGTTTTGCGTGTGAGGAGCTTGGATAATTCTATTATGCTGTGTAAAACTCTACAAACATAAATCAGAAATTAGTAAGTTTTGAGAATGCCTTTAGATAAGAAAAAAAATGGACTCATCTGTTATCTAAGGAAAGTGTTTTGTGGGTGAGATAGGGTAAAAGGGGAGCTGTGAGTGAATTGCTAGGGAAGACAAATGGAAGATGGAAAGGCACAACGTACACTGACATGAGTGACTAGGGAGTGGAGGGAAGTGGCAACTAATCTTGGCTCAGAAGCTGAGGAGAGAGAAAAAAGATATTTTGCTCCTATCTTCAAAATTGTCACGAATCCCACAAAATTTTGGGATAGTGACTAGAGAATTAGTTTTTAATTACTCTTATTTAAATTTAATACATCTTTATTTAACTGTCAGGATCATTACAGCTCTGAAATGACACTGCCTCTAAAAGAGAGGAAGCTGAACAAAACCATTGGTAGGAGGAGAAGTTGGCAATACATGTTCCCATGTTAATGCCTCTGAAGAGTGAATACAAAGTGTGAAGTATCATGTCACTGTCTGAATTGTGTAAAGCTTTCTATTACCTTCATCTAGTAGAACTAGAAGGCAACCCTGCACCCAAAAATTTCTGTATGCCAGGTGATATAGTAGAAAAGGGTTCTCCACTCTTGGATGTTCTCTGGCACCAGAGAATAATTGTTTGCTGCCTTATGAGAAATGGGAATTCAGCATAGTGCAGAACAACAAAAGCTACAATTGGGCATATTTTAACAAATCACTACCTTCAAGTTCACCATTAGATAAGAAAAGGCAAAAAAAGATTAAATTACTTTTGCTTGAATCTTCGGCTTCAAAGTTGCCTATTTTGTGCAATTAAAACACCTAGAGAGGATTTTTTAGTAGTCTCTGGATTAAAGACAACAGCTGGGACTGGAAACCAAATGGTATTCCATAACTGCTACGTGCCCTGCCCTCTGAGATGTAAACTGTGGACTTGCTTTTTTGATTTCACAACAGCGTGCTGAGAGCAGTAGTCACCAGACTCATATATTAGCCTTCTCCGATGAAATGTGGGTCTGAACTCTCCAAGTTGAGAAAAAGACAGAACCCAGGTCCCCTATTTCTTAGGCAAATGTCTCACTAGTTTTATCAGACGTTGATGGTTTCAACTCTCATCTCATTGACCAAAGCCTGCCTAGAACTTAATCTGGCTACTGCCGTAAAAGACAATTAAAAATGTTTCTATAAATACATTAGCAACAAAAGGAGGGCTAAGGAGAATGTCCATCCTTTATTGGATGTGGGGGGAAACATAGTGACAAAGTATGAGGAAAAGGCTGAGGTACCTAATGCCTTCTTTGCCTCAGTCTTTAATAGTAAGTCCAGTTGTTCTCTGGGTACCCAGCCCTCTGAGCTGGCAGACAGGGAGCAGAATGAAGCCCCCATAATCCAAGGGGAAATGGTTAGCGACCTGCTACACCTCTTAGACACACACAAGTTTATGGAGCTGGATGGGATCCTCCCAAGCGTACTGAGGGAGCTGGCGGAAATGCTCACCAAGCCACTTTCAATCATTTATCAGCAGTCCTGGCTAACCAGGGAGGTCCCAGTTGACTGGAAGTTAGCAAATGTGATGCCCATGTACAAGAAGGGACGGAAGGAGGATCCAGGGAACTACAGGCCTGCCAGTCTGACCTCAGGGCCGAAGAAGGTTATGGAGCAGATCATCTTGTGTGCCATCACAGGTGATCAGGCCCAGTCAGCATGGATT